>NW_010127880.1:0-35730 GCF_000699245.1 Pterocles gutturalis | reverse complement strand
AGCCTGGGAAGAGCTATGTGTAATTCATCGGGGTCACTGTCTGTTCTACAGAGGGGGTTATGTTCCAGCCATGCACTTCAGCATGGGTTTTGGTCTATCAGCTACAGGAGGTGAAAGAAAGATTTAAAAGTGAACATGAAATACCTTCACTGCATTATAAGGCATCTTGATTTGTAGCCTGAGAAGGACAAATGCTATGAGATGCACAGGTAAAATGGTTGTGCAGCCTGTTGTTGGATTCTGTGAATTAAAAGAAGTAATCTTTCACCTCAGTCTCTATTAGTTGTGATCAGTGTTTCTTCTTCTATGAGCAGAAAGTGTAGTGGATCAGTTCAGTCACTGATGTTCAATGCCTCTTATATATGTAGTCAAAGACCCATGACTTCTGTCATTTGGTGTTGAGTACCCAGATAGTTCTATTTTCTCCTGTTGTTGTCAGATGAATGCACAGAAGTACCCAGCTTGTTTAGAACCAGAAGGTGCTCTCTTCTGACTTTCCTCACAGGAGAACTTTGTCAGATCAACAGCATCCAGAGTGGTCTTGTCTTGGCTTGAAGTAGTTTGAAATGGAAACTAAGAAGTATGTATTGAAACAGGATAGTTTTAGATTAGATATGCAGAAAAAATATTTTACTGTGAGGGTGGTGAGACAAGGTGTGGATGCCCCATCCCTGGAGGTGTTCAAGGCCAGGCTGGATGAGGCTTTGAGCAACCTGGGCTAGTGGGAGGTGTCCCTGCCCATGGCAGGGGGGTTGGAACTAGATGATCCATAAGGTCACTTCCAACCCAAACCACTCTATCATAGAATCATCTGTGATTTTATGATTCTACGTAAACTGAGGAACACATGCTATGTTAGGGGGAGAGTTGAAGGTGCACAGTGAGACTTCTTCCTTTATGGAGAGTAGTCATGTTTTACTGAGATAACTCTCTATCAGTGTGTTTTCACTTATAAATTAAGAAGTACTTGAGCCTGGATATATTTGAAAATAAATTTAAAGCAGAGCCAATGAGGCAGCGATATAATAAAATCTGCTGTTCTTAAATGTGAGCTAACATGGTGATATATGAAAATGATGGAAAGGATGTAGGTCAGCTAATATGTTAATCCACAAAGTAGCAGCCCAATTAATTATCCCTAACAATCCTTAATTTTATGAGAAGGCTAGTTTGCGGAACCATGCTACTACATTAAATGGTGTTATATATTGGAATGGTAGTGATGCAGATTGTAAAGTTTCTAGCACTTTCTGTGCTGGGAACTTGTTTACAGTGCTGGTAACTTTTGCACTGTTATCAGTCTGAAATATTGTGTACTTAGTGTTTGTCTCAGGCTGAATTATTAGGATATTTCCAGGCACAACACTTCTAGATGAGGCTAAGGAAAAAGTACATTGTATCATCTTTGTTTAGAAAACATAACAAAGCCCCTTTGTGATGAGTGCAGACAGCCCAGCAGATGTGTTTTCTGAGTGATGTAATAGCAAAAAAGGTCAGCGTGTGTTTGACTTCCATTCACAAAAGTGTCTTAGGAAAGGGAAACAGCAATCTTTATATAATATAGGTGTATTGTTCCTGAGGTACTGTAGTCAGTTCCAGCTACTTCCTTTTTTCTAGACGTTGATATACATTTCCTTTCTATTAGGTCCTGTAAAGAGTACGGAGAGAAACAGGAAAAAAAAAAAAAAGCTCAGATTGTGGCAAAGAGTAGAAGAATTAATATATTAGTAGTTTCAGAAAAAGTTTAAGATGAGAAAACAGACGCACAAAAAAGACATGCTGCTTTGATTGCACTGCCTAATTTTTTGCCATGCAATCGGTATGTGTAGCCTCTCACTCGTGTATACAGCACCTGCAACAAGCCCTTGCATGCTCACCCAGCAATGAAATTCAGAGCATACAGCATGCTTGGTGGTCCTTCCCCTCTGCTCAGCACTGGCGAGGCCACGCCTGGAGTGCTGTGTCCAGTTCTGGGCTCCTCAGTACCAGAGAGACGTGGACATACTGGATGGAGTCCATCAAAGGGCTGCAAAGGTGATGAAGGGACTGGAGCATCCCTCCTATGAGGAAAGGCTGAGGGAGCTGGGACTGCTCAACCTGGAGAAGAGAAGGCTCAGGGGGATCTTATCAATGTGCACAAATATCTGACGGGAGGGTGCAAAGAGGATGCAGCCAGGCGTTTTTCAGTGGTGCCCAGTGACAGGACCAGAGGCAGTGGGCACAGACTGAGATGCAGGAGATGCCATCTGAACATCAGGAAACACTTATTTAATGTGATGGTGACCGAACACTGGTTGCCTGAGAGGTTGTGGACTCTTCCTCCTTGGGAGATATTTAAAAGCCATCTGGACACAATCCTGGGCAGCCAGCACAGGGTCACTCTGCTTGAGCAGGGGGCTTGGACCAGATGATTTCTAGAGATCCCTTCCAACCTCAACTGTTCTGTGACTCTGCAAGTACAGAAATGTCCAAACAAACCAGTAAGAAATTGAAACAAGTTATTTCTTAATGTCATCCTACTTCCAGCTGCTGGTGTGCTAGGGAAGTGCTACTTGAACTTGCACCGATGATCAGTTTCTTAAGCTGAGGATGAATCATGCCTTTTTTTAAACAGGATAGGAGAAATAGGACGTGTACTTTCTCATAGTGTTCTAACAGCTAAGGCACTAGGCCCTCAGCTGAAGAGATCTCTATTTTATCAAATGATTATTTAATACATAAGCTTTTGTTCTGTTGCCTCTCACACAGTCTCTGACTCCTGTTTTGAAGAGTGGCTCAGCTTTAATATGAAGAAGGGATTGGGAGTGCTGCTGTTTCCACTCTGAATGGTCCTTGCTTGGATGGCTAGATGTGTTTTCTGGAAACCAGAAGATGCTGATGTGAATCTTCTTTTGCCATAGAGAGAACTGAGGCCACACACCCATAAGAGGAACCCTCTTGCATATTTTTAATGAAAGCAATATTTTGCAGTAGGCTTTTGCGGAGTCTGTTCCTGTAGGTCTATGCTGCTAGGTTCTGATGCTGAGGTTTATGACAGGAAGGAAAGCTCAGTTTTGAGGATTGCAACTGAATGTGAAACAAGAGAAACAGCTGAGGCAATTCAGGCCATGTACAGAACAGATTCTAGCACATTCTTCAGAGAGACTTCACTGGTAAAAACTTAGGCAGCTCTAAATTTAGTCCAGAGTTTTGGTGATTTACCTCTCCAAAGAGGCCTCATGAACTAATCAGCAATCATTTTCAGATGATTAATATCAAGGAAAAGGAGCAAAATTGAAATATAATAGCAAGGGAAACAGTTACAACAGTGAAGGGGTAGCAGGTCAGTTCATTAGCAAGATATCTTGATCAATCTGGTGAGACAGTTATGGGTACTTTCCACGTATTCCTCCTTTCCTGCATTTGTCAATGTGAAGGACTGATGTCAAACTTCAGAGCTTGGGTGGATCCACGCACTGCTGCAGTGCGTCTGAAGAGGGCAGTTCTGACACGTGATCACCACTTGAAGTAGATGTGGTGAGAGGTATCGCTATGAAAAGTAAGGAATGGTTTTAAGCTGTTAGGGAGAAGACTAGAGCAGTAACATTGAAAAAGAATTAAATACTCTTGTCTTGACTGTGTTGTTACTGTATCACCTAATACTTGATACCAGAAATATGTTGACATTGCTGTCGGTCTCATTTGCATGTCTCACGTTGGGACTTCCAGCACCACCCCTCTCTATGATTTTAGGTAGAGCTCTGTCAGCTATTTAGCACGAAGAATTTGTTGCATATGTAGGAAAAAATGTCTGTCTGCATGTGTAGGACAGGATTTTCCCATTACACTTGGTTTAGAAGAGCAGACCTGGGTCTGTCAGCTTATTTCCATGTGATAAGAAATGTGCTAAACTTTTTATTTCTATAGCTACCATCTTACTCCTCAACAGTGCTGGTTTGTGTACCATGTGATGGAAAAAATGTTTGTGCTCCACTGCACAAATTAAGCAACAACTGCTGTTCCCAGGGCTGTGTTGGCAGCTCTGTTGAAATCGTCAATAGTGCTGCTAAGCAAGAGAGGAAGCTACCAACAAAAAAGCGTGTTCAGTTCAGCTCAACTGAAAGAGTAAAGGAAGGGAAAACTACTACCAACTTTAAAAAGACTTTCTGAGGAGATAAACTATAGCTTGTTAGGTTGTCTCATATGAAGACTTGAGAGCACAAAAAATTGTAATTATAAAAAATACTAAATTAGTTATTTATAAATCAAATAATAATAGTAAACTTATTTTTATAAAGTATTGTAAAATAATATTGCTTTCCTTTGTTGTGTTTTATGGAAACAAACCACAGAAGGAAAGAAAATTGCCAATATTCTGTCCTATGACTACTCTTCTAAAACTTTTTGTATCTATTTGATTAAGTTGGAGTGAATAGAAGGATAGCTGATTTTCTAAAATTCATAAAAATCACAAGACTAATAACAAAATGCACTAATGGAAAATAATGTCCTTATACATTAAAGTCTTAGAAATATTTTATGAGCATCAGATACCTTACTTGATGCAGCTAAACAGCCTGATACAAGCATTGCAAGATACTGTTCAGCACTGGGATATAAGCTATGGCACATAGCTGTTGGAGAAATATAACTTACAGAGGGTATTACAAATAATTGCATAACACAGACCTATTAGTGCAGACACAACAGTGCTTAAAACTGTGTTCTCATATTTTAAATATTTGTCTAATATGAAAATCTCCAAAGTTATGACATCTTATTTCTAGAAGTCCCTAGATTTGATTTTATATTTGACCCCGTTCTCAGATTTTGTAGAGGCATCTCATTCCTCCAAAAACTGTACCTGCAATTCCTATCAAAGCCCAAATTCTCTGCAGTAATGTTTATAGAGGCTGCCAGAGACTGTCAAGTCTCGTGTACTAGGTATTTGAGGTACCTGTAGGAAAAGTCTATACCTGCTTTGATGTGGTCAGTTTAAGATCCGAGTCCACTAAAATTTGCAAATACGGTTATCTTTATGTATTGTTAATACTTGTATGGACTTTTTTCACAAAGCAGAAGGAAAACCCCTATCTCTTCTCCCACTGTTTCCTTCCTGTTTTCACAGGTGTGAGGCTTTGACCTTGTGTTTGTGCAGGGTGCAGATAACTGATTTTTCCATATGCAAACTAGCCTCTGAGTACAGAATATAGGTACTGCATATTATATCTCATTCGGTATCTACATACTTACCCCATAGGTAAAAGAATAATTTGTTGTCTGTGGCTTTTCAGCATTTTCATCACAGCGATGTCCACAAAATCTTCCTAAAACTAAACCAATGCTTATTTAGAGAGCAGAAACAAGGCATTAATTAAAAAGAATTTTAAGACAAGCCACACTTCTGTGGGCTCTCCTGTGGGCATTCTCCAGCCAGGTCTCTGGGAGCCACGTTGTATACATCTCCATTGCCTATTTTTATTTCGTTCAATTCCTCCTTTTCAGAAAATAGTTGGAAGACTAAGAAAGAAGCTGTGCTGTGCTCCTTGCACTGGCTTTGTCCTGTTGCATGCCTTGAGATTTTGTTGGCAAAAATTTTATCTCAGCTACTATTTCTTGCTTCTTTTCTTATTTTCTTAGGAAAAAATCAATTTAAAAAATCAGTAACTAAGGATTTATAACCTCAAGCAAAGCCATTCCGTATCTTTTGCAATTGCTGCATGTAACTTTAAATACATGGATAGTGCCAATTAACTTGTTGGACCTGCTTACATAAGTATGTCTTGAATCTACAGGTGTTTGCACAAGTAGAATAGAGATAATACTTGTTTTCCCTTAGATTTTAAAAGCAATGAACTTTGGATCAGACAGATAATGTGAAATAACCAATGTCAAACATGAAGTCTGTGTGGGCAGGTATTGAATAGGATCTGCAGAGATCTGGAGAGAGAGGCAGAGAGAGGTCTGTTTTGTTAAAAGTGTGATTTTAATAGTCTTGAAACAACTTGTGAACTAGACGCAGACTTGGTAAGTAATTTTGGCAATGGGTGATAAAATTCTTGGTCAGCAAAATGAAGTCATGATCTTGCTTTTAGCCAAGAGCCTGTGGTTAAAGCATTCACAGAAGTGTTTTGGATTACCAGGCTTAATCTCTTGCCTTGCTTCAGAGGATTTGTACCCATGCTTCCAACTCTGAAGAAATTTCCCTGACTGCCACAAAATAAGAGGGGAGAGAAGCACAGTGCTTAGTTTCTCCTCCTGGTGCCATTCCACTTAGTATAATTAATTAATCATTCACTGAGGCAGGGACCAGCACGCAGCTGACCCGTGGTTTAAATACTGCCCTAATTACTGGGCTGGAGAGTCTCCTCCAGCCCTTTTTTCCCCTCATCTGTCCCAGATGCTGTCTGATCTGGAAGACAGCAATGTTTTCAGGAAGAAATTAAAAACTACTACAGAATAGCCTTATCACAGGGCCAGGGTATCTGGGTAGAGTGATAGTTTCAGATTTTTCCTGGGCTGACATCAAGTGGGATTGCAGTTTCTTTGCTTGAAGTCATGGTAACATGAAAGACACCAGGTCTCTAGCTCACCTTTTTCGTATGTCCAATGCCACTGAACTCTTAAAGCTAACTGGATCGTTAAGTGCTGTGCTAGTGCTAACAGCACCAACAGAAAATGGTTTTGTGCGAACTGAGTTTTGATATCCGTATTTGATTAATCAGATGTTCATAATACTGGTAGTATTCATGGCCTTGGTAATATTGAACTCACCTTCTTATCTTGCACTAGGTTGTTTTAGAATTTTTATTTTGCAATTGACATCCACCTGACACCATTACTAATTTTCCTTTTCATTCAAAAACAATTACAAATGCTAGATAATGATCTTAAATAAGACTTGATCAAAATCAATGAAAAGGCTTCCTGCTTAGCCATCTGAGGAGCGGTATGGACATTGAGAGCCTGAAGATCCATATTAAAAAAACCCTTAGGTGCTTGAAATGAAATGTAAGCAAAATTTACTTCTGAGAGTCCACAGTTGAGATCCTTAAAATCCCCCATTCACCTGTCATTTCAGTATCAGCTGCGCTTTATATATAGATGAATGTATGGCTTGAATATATGTAAGAAAAAGAGCTGTTGAATTCAGTGAATGGTTTTGTCAGGACGTTAGTGTGGTGTTCAGTTTGAAAATATAACTACAGAAAAAAGGAGAACTGCTTGTTCAGCATATTTGCTCTCTGACCAGATTTATAGTTTTTGTCCTTCTGAGGAGACAGTAAGAATATACTAGAAGTATGATGGTGTTATCCCTAAAAAGGAAACATGAGGGTGCTATATGCTGGATGCTGTTACAGTCACGATAACTTCTGCAACACAAGTCAGGATGTGCACAGGTGTGCAGCTCTGCTCTCAGAAGGCTTTGCACTGAACTGCTTCCAGTGGTTAAAGCATTCATAGGCTATGGGCAACCTCCACTTCAGTATTTAATTTGAGGATAATGTGGTTGCTAGCAAACGAAAAGTTTTCCCCAAGTTTCTTTATTACTAATGGTACATATGAGTCATAAAGAACACAGAGTGACTTTGACATCGCTGGGAGAGTTGGGAGCTGGAAAAACTCTTCTCGCTTGCAAACTAAAATCATGAAAATTATTTTAACAGCCTGAGACTAAATGTCATTTTTACAAAGATCCTTTCAGAAGAGAGCCACATCCTGAGAATGACTCAGCGAAGGCTGTATCATGCATACAGCAAAAGCAATGAGAAGTACTCCCAAGCCAAGGTTTATTATTGTTGTTGCTCATGTTACTGTGAAGGAGAATTTGGTACCCCTTTACTTAAGCAGACAATAAAGGATGTGCTTGTTATCAGGCCGGTGGGGAGTGGGAGAAGGGAAGTTTTACTGAAGTGCATGCCTAAAGATGTGTTTACCTTGGTCTCATAAATCAAAATGTAAGTGGTTGCTGAGTTGAAGCCAGCGTCAGTAAAGGAGACAACTTCTCTGCAGCTTATGCAGGAAGAACGCTTTAAAGTGAGGAAATGGAGACTTTTGGACATATTTTATCTCAATGTAAAAACAGATACGTTAACAGATTTTGATGTTACTATAAAGCACAATGGACAGAAATGTGGTCTTTGTGACTTCATGCTCAATGAGTGCTTACAATAGAAATAAGCTAATATAAGAGTATTAAAATTATTGTTGAAAGACTTAGTATGTCAAAATGTGTGTATAAAAGACACAGCTACAAATATTTAAACAAGCCCCTGTTGCTAGCTGTTAAATTTGGAAAGAAATAATGTGCTAACCTTATTTCAAAGACACAGCAAATGGGACTGACCAGAGCGGTAAGTGGCAGCATGCAGTTTTTATCAGGTCTCTGAATAATTGATTGTGCCACATACACATGCATAATGTAATTTGGATCTGCTAAATGCAGTCCACAGAAAACACTGTGGATTATAGTTAGGGGGAAGGGGATAAAGTAGTGAAGATATGGCACAAAATTAAGTTTTAATTTGTTTAAAAAAATAATCCTTCTTAAATGAAGTCCATTCCATCAGCATGCTCTTAGAGAGTTATCTGAGCTCATTCAAACCTACACTAAAAATTTTGCTGATTACTTTTCATGTGAAATACAATTTGTCTTAGTTGGAAGTTGATTCATCATGAAACAGGTTGGTTGTGAGCTCCTTCTGAACTGGAGAAAATTACATCAGCTGTGGCCTTCTGACTGCATTTCCTGTGGAAAGGAAAGCAGTTGTATGAGAACAGCAGTGTGGGATTCCTTGTTTATCAATAAATGCAGATAAAATTTGTTCAGTTAACAAATATATGAGTGATTGGTTTTGTTTTTTCCCCTTAATGTTGTATTACCCTTACAAATTTCCGAGGAAGCTAAAGTTAAGCAGATGTAAATCACAGTGTAGCTTGAAGTGGTAACTTGCAGAGATTCAAGCAGCAGGCTTGAGAGACAATGTTTTCAAAACTCTTTTAAAAGATTACCATTTTGTTATGGATAACCTTTCTTCTTTTTTATTGAAGATGGGACATGGAACACGGAAGCCCAGAAGATAGTTAAACTGGGGGTTCTGCCTGTTAGAAGTCTGCTTGTGATGGAGGAGACCATTTGGGCTGCATGTGGTGGACAAATTTTTGTAATCAGCACTGTTACACATTCCATAGAGGTAAACGCTTTTAAAGAATTGCTCGCATACTATGCTACAGGGTATAAGTGGTGAAATAAGACCTTGGTTTGCTTCCACTTTCCCCCAGGTTTCTGTAAGGTGCTTGGAACTCATAGAGTATTTGGTGCAAGAGGTTTGCTTAAAGGTGAGATCTGAGGAAAGGCAGCAAAGACGTGGGTGCCGATAGGAATTGCCTGTTAATTCCAGAAGAAGGTTTAATCAAGAGATGGCCTCTACATAGTTAGATGTTACTTGCACCTTAAGATATTTCATAATATCTTTCTTCAGTTTTGCTTCTTAGTGGCATTCAAACACTTGCTTTGCATAAGGACATTTTCCAAAGAACAATCATACAGAAGTCAGCTTTTCTGGAAGGAGAGAAGAGTGTTAAGGATTCAAGCTCATATTTTGACCAGATTTTCCAGAAAGTGCTAAGCCCTTATTTCTGTAAAAATTGCAGTCTCCACCAAACAAATGTCTCAGTGGTCTAAATTTTAGAGTTGATGAAATGTTGTGAATTAATCCTCTCCTTCAACCTACAATACAGTTACACTGAGTTGCATGGTGTTTACAGCCATGAAGTTCTTTCATACAGGAGTCCTGATGAGCTCACAGCCTTCTTCTTTGTCTGCTTTGTTGCTGCTTTTTTTTTTTTCAATTGATGATCGTGTTTTCTCCTAACAATCGTCTGTTTGGTACAATTGATTCTGTGAGTCATTGTCATGGGTTTGCAGGGAAACAGCTAACATCCTAATTTCCTTTATCTGTTCTTTCTGGGTGATTTGTTTTATCCAAGTAGGTACTTGGATCATATATTTTCCTACTTTGTCTTTCTTTAAGGCTTGTTTTGTTGATAGTTTGGATGGTATGATGAAGGAAGGATTTTGGAAGAGTGATTTGGGTAGATGCTTGAAATTGACTTTTTGTTAGCTTCACTGGAGGGGGCAGGGGGGCCTCTGCGATACCTGGAACTACTGTCCTGCGGACTTTGGTCATGAATCTCTGATTCTCACCAAGAAATACGTAGCAACGGTAAGAGATCACAGCCAGATTGTGCCTGTGTGAGGTTGGTTACATACAGCCAGATCTCTGTAAATAAGTTTGGCAATTCTGGCCTAATTCTGTCACAAGGCTCTTTCTCGATCAGGTGGTATGGCTGCAGTTCAGGCTGTGATGTGCTGTTTTGGCACAGGAGAACAAAACCAGCGTTAACCAAGCTTTGAGGATCAAAGAATGTAAAAAAGCTTGTAAAGCTTACTATGTCAAAATACACAATAACGTAATGGATTGCAGCATTGAAATCAGAAGTTCAGAGAGATTAAAATAACAAATATTCTATCAATATCTCTCAGACATGGTAGTTCATTTTTCAGCTGTTACTACAAGTTTTCCTAGCATCACAGGAAGTTTCTTTTCATTTCCAGAGTGCTTTGTAAACTAACCCATCCACTGTATTTGGAGCTCAGATTATTATAGATCCACTGGCTTTCATATCTATAGTTAATATACAAGCAATGAATGCTGCAGCAAACAACATATAAGAAATGGTGTGACTGGAAATGGTGTATATGTGTTGAATAATGTTTTCTTGGCACAGATAATTTTATTCAAGAATGTGATTTTTTTTGTGTGACTGGCTGAGGGTAATCTTTTTTGTTTCACACTAATACCCATACCATAGCATGTCATCTTCCTCAGAGAATTGCAAACAAATGTTGATTTTCTGTTTTCTTTTTACCAATCCTAAGACATACCAAAGTGCTGATCTTGTTTTCATCATCTAACTAGACTAAACAGCTCACTAATGTTTTCTCTATTGCTGCCTGCTCATTTACCTGACTTGTTTTGATAACTTGCTGGGTTTATACTTCCAAAAGTGATCTGCTATGTTGCACATATGGTGTTCATTGTCAATATTGTTTCAATATGATATTTTACAGGAGGAAATTTAGACTCTGTCTGTAAGGGAATATTTTAACAATATCAGCAGCTGAATACATCTGAGCTACCTCTTCCTTACTGTGCAGAGCAGAAGTTTTGCTATATGGCAGGGAAATGTTTTTTTCTCCCTCTGTGCCCTCTCTTGTTGAGAGGGATTCTGTTAGTAGGAATAATTTGACTCAAGAATTTTTGCATAACTCATCTTTGCTCTCTCAATAGGAATCTAGGTGTTGCACAGAGGTACTCCTGTGCTGAAATCCTTTATTTTTCCATATTCTTTAAATTGTAGCTACTTGTTCATTCGTGGCTTTCTGCTTTCGTACATTCTATGTGCTCTGGGTCATATATATTATCTATAAAGGCACCTCACTGTTTTTTAAGACCATATTTCTGCAAGCCCATGAGCATATTCAGGACCATTTTGTAACCTTTGTCCCTGTGGGGCACTCCCTGCTTCATAGATACCTCATATTTAACTGTGCATTTAAGTGCAGAGTACATTATCCTCTGAAAAGAATCTCATTCCATGACTCCATGCTTTTCTAAGACTCTTAAGCTTTCTTTAAAGTGACTATTAGTAAATGAGCAGGTTTGACATCCTATATATTGGTTTTGGATGTTGTTCACTTTTCCTGCCTTTCCCCCCACCACCGCTGCACCCTCCCCCTCCCCCTGGTGATATGGGTAAGACTCTCAATTCACTTGTTTTAATGAAATGGCAGTGTAATCGAATGTTTTAGGAAATGTATTTTATTGCCAGACTGTCACAGTGCCTCAAGCTCGTTGTCAAGGGACACGTGAGGAATGCATCAATTGCTCTTATGTATTAGTCACATACTCTGATACTCTTCTGTGAAGAAGAAATTTGTCCTCAGTCTTGACCCTAGATCTGCCAGTTGTATTGCTCTTGGGTGTAGACCTTGATCCCATGGTGGTCTCTGTGCCTGTAGACCCTTAGGCTTTGCAAAGGCATTCTGTGTTTCTTTAAAAACAACAAAAAATGCCAAAGTATTTAACAGTATAAAGTAACCAACTGAATGGCATTCCATACTGGTTTGTTTTGTCTTGTTTTTAAAACTTGGCTAACTATCCACAAGTTACTCTTGTTTTAACAGTTCAAGTAAAACAAGCTGAACTGTTCAGCTGAATAAATGAAAAAAAATGAAAATCCCAGTGCGTGTGTGTTGCTTGAGTACTGTAACTTCTTCAAAGTAGTAAAAGTCATTTGTTTTACCTTGTGGACAATGATACCCATTATGCATCTCATGAAGCTTGAGAAGTTCTTGGCACAGCTGTTTGGTGCAAGTGGGCAGCTCCTCAAAAGCAAGACTCCAGCTATGCCCCACGCTGCTGAAACAACAGTAAGCTATGTCGGGCTGCGCTGCTGGGCAGTCGGGCTGCGGCATCCAGAATGTCTTCTACAGCTCTTGTGTTGCTATAGAGTTTGAACGAGAGAGCCTGAGGGGGTAAAAAATCTGGGTTCTGAATAGAGAGGAATGTTAGGTATAAAAACTAAAAAAGAAAAATAAAATGAAGGTTGATTTTGTTTATTTTTTAATAACTGAGAGAATAAGACATTTTTGTCCCTTTGTATCTGTACTTCTAGCTAGGACAAGAAGAAAACAGACAGCTATTGTTTTTCAGATAGATATGAAATTGAAGCAGATGTCAAAGCTATTCTCTGTACAAAAAACTTACGCATTTGTAAAAGAATGCACAGGTTTGGGCACGTTCCTACTCTGTTAGAGGACCTTTTGAATGAGAAGACTAGTTCTTTTTATATGCTTCTTGTGGCGTTGACGATATTACAGTTTTTCTTTAAATGTGTCTACATGTTTCAGCAGACAGCTGTACGAATGGCAGGACAGACAAAGTGGGAGTATAGTGAGTTGGCTGGTAAAAATGGAATGTGACAAAAATGCATGTGCAAGTTGTTTACAGTGGCACCAACAGAATTGTCAGCTGCAGTCAGACCACTGCAGAGAAAGTTACTTTTTTATAGTCAGCTTCATTTTCCTTCTAATTCCAAACAGTGCAAGTTGCTGGTCAGGTTCTCTTCAGCGGTCTTGGCTCTGTCCCTGAGAAGTTTTTAAAAGTTAGTTGGTATCAGTGTAGGGACATACAAGTCTGTAAACAGAAGTTATTATTTTAAAATCCTTTTTGCAATGAAACATGCATGATGAAAATATCAGGAAATTTAGTCCTAAGGGCTGTTTCTGGCTTTGAAATATGCTGTACATGGATGAATTCTTCTGTTGAACAAACTGTATGATTTTCAGATTGTGTATATCATTTGGTAAAGAATGAATGGAGGTTATTGGAGGAAAACAATGAATATAAATGTGCCTGCCAAGGGTGCTTACTTTGCATTCTGCAGTGTTGTTATTTGAAGAGTTGAAAGGTAATACAGTAACCCTCTCAAAAACTGAACCACTGCCTAATAGCTGAAGAGAAACTTTTCTATTCATTTACTAAAAACTGAACATTTGAGGAAGTGTTAACAAATAAAAATAATTCCCCTTATTTTTAAACAGCCAATTTCTCTGTGGAAAGTACTAATTTATAGAGTAATAAATATGAAAATAAAATTGAGTGCCTATTAAATAGAATATCAAAAGTTACACTTTGTGAAAGCTTAAACTTCTATTCTTTACTTCTGATCTTAGCCTGTGTGTTGAATACAGCTGGAGAATTTGAACAATATATCTATAACCCTAATATATTCAAAACATAACTGTCTTAGTCTAAGAGCTTAGCCTGAGAAACATGTAATTTAGATTTTGATGCAAAATCACCAAAATGTAACTTTTAATTGTGATGCATGGAAAATTTAAGTGTACTTTTACAAGGAGGAACGGGGTACTTTTGCATTTTTTCTGCAAATATAATTAAGAGTATATAATATGTAGTGTGAATATTAGAGCAGATACTCACTTCCATATGCCTCAGAGAGAGATTTGTTTTCAAGAAACAGTTTGTCATTTATTTAGCCAAGGAAGTTTTATGTTTAGCAGAATAGCTCTCTGTATTTGATAATGGCTGGCACAACATTAAAAGGCTGTGTTTAACTTCAGAGACAGTTTACTTACAAGACAAAACTGGAAAAATAAACCCCTAGTTCTTGTTAATGATTAAAGAACTTTACTACGGCTTTATGTTGTACGTTAACAGGGGCATGTAGAGAGGTTTGGGCCTTCCTGGGGCCACACAGAAGTTGTAACTGTGAAGGCACTAGATCAAGGAAAAAGGTCTGTCCTGAAAGTCTTGCATTACATCTTGTCTTCAGAAGGAGGATTGGGATTTTGGCCTTTCTAATGAGAATCATCAATATTTTGAAGGATGGGGAAATAAAATACCTGATACTTGTGAAATTTGGAAGTGTCTATGAGTCAAAAACCAAGCCCACAGTATTAAGGCTTACATTGTTATGTACATAGTTGAGCAAATAAAGGTGTATTTATATTCATAAAGACTCTGCTTTCTAAAGATTACTTTTTCCTTGATTCTGTTATCCTTGTTCTGAAATGACCTCCTAACAGAACAGAAGAAAAATAATTTTTTTTATTGTTTAAAAAGGAGTTCTGCTGTAGATAGAAGCAACATATTAGGAAAAAATCTCCCCACTCCCAGGAACCTCATCTGTGATAGTTTTCCCAAAGGAGAAATACAAAATCCTTTTAAGTTTCAGCTATTATGGGCTTGGCAGCCCCTAGCATGCAATATTTTTAATAAGTACAATACCTAAGTTACTGTGAAGTTACTCTACATTAGCTGGAACTGTGGTTCAAGAGCCGAGAATCCTTCCATCCTAATAATGATGTATTTAAAAAAAAAAAAAAAAAGTAACAGGAAAATTAACACATCATATGCAGCAATCAGAACATATCCTGAGGAAAGCAGAGGAAGGTAGCTTTGTCCTTCACACAGAGTACAAAGATACAGTGCCTACACTGAACAGCTGATAAGGAAGGTTGAATGAATGATCTGTCGCATCTCCCCACAGAGTCCTTGTTTTTCTTACAGAGCCATTTTGAAGCCCACCAAGAGGAAGGGATGGTAATCTCTCACATGGCTGTTGCTGGAGTGGGAGTCTGGATTGCCTTCACATCTGGATCTACGCTTCGCCTGTTCCACACTGAGACACTGAAACACCTCCAGGATATTAACATTGCCACACCTGTTCACAATATGTTGCCAGGTAGCTGAATCACATTGTATGATAACATTTTTGTTCTTTGTTTATCACCATCGTTCTCCAGAGTGTTTGTAGATCAGGCGGGAATCAGAAGATCTGTCTCGGACTTTGAGTCTGGTAACTGTCTCATGACTGTTTGCTGTAGTAAATCACAGTCCGTTGCCTGCCCAGAAGAGCAATGTGTGCAGTGAGCTGGTTGAGTAGCAGCTCTCATCCTTAGAGGATATAAATGCAATTATATAGATAAGCAGGTGGATTCTTCCCTTTAGTCTTTCTTTTTTGTGACTGTGAAGCAGTGGGACAGTGCAGTCTGCCATGAAAATGTGTTTGCTTTGCAGAGTTTAGCATTTGTTTCTGGAACTTGGTATCAAAGTACATGATGGAGTCAATTTGCCTAGGATCCGGACCAAGAAACCACTTGCTGAATTTTAGTTAGATCAGTAGTCCCAGTGAACTCAGCTGAACAACTCACATGCTGCCATTGTCAGTGTGTTGCTGGTTGGTGCTTTAAGTTGTTGAATTAAAATGTTAGTCTTATAAGTAAAGTTGGAACATGTGGTTGTTTGGATAAAGTTTAACAGATCTTTAAGTGTTTTAAGACAGAAGCTGTTCAGTCATCCCCAGATCATCAGTGTCACAGACAGTTGCACTGGCCTGTATCAGTTTTGTGAGTGAGTGGCCAGGACCTCAGCACCAGCAAGCACATCAGGTGGGAGTTGTTGCACTGCTAGAAGAGACAGACAGAAAAGTGATACTGGCCTGTCTGAGCACAAGGTGCCCATAAGGTGTCCGTAACTGTTCTTTCTGTCTCTCCCTGTTTATAGACTGCAATAGACTGAGCTTCTGCAGTGTTTATAGGCAATGTGTGCACCAGCTTTATTGCTTTATTTTTAGCAGAAGCCAGTTCTTCCAGCACTGAGATTATATTAATATTCTTACAAGAGTTAGGTATAAATCTTGCATCAAAAATGTTTCACTTTTTCAGTCTCTGTCATGTTATCATGTTTTCTTCCAGATGATGTTAGCTTTGCAATAAAGCTCTATTTTAAATTGTGTCCATTTACCGCATGTTCTAGGCAGGGTGTTTTTTACATGTGATATTTGACTGTAGCTCCAACACTGAACAGCAATAAATCACCTGACTTTAAACAGATCATTTGATTAAATTAATCACAGTTATGCAACAAAATCAAGATCAGTTGTAAAAAGCAGATTAAGTCTTAATATGTTCTGCTGCTTGGGGGGGGGGGGGGGGGGAAGTAGGGCCTCCCTTTTTCACATGCAGAAAATATGTATAACTTCAAAAATTTAGCTTTACTGTTCATTGCCATGGTAATAAAACTGCTGATGTAACTTTTTTTTTTTTTGTAAAAGTGTTGTAGCTAATTTTATCTCCTCAGTGTCATTCTTACCCATTTTAGTTCCTTTATTTTTTGCCTCAGTGTCTTCACAAAAACCGCTCCAGTGAATGGAAACGGAAATGTATTTCAGGAGTAGAACATTATTACAGCAAATGTTCCAAGGGAGAATCCATTCTAAAAATGAAATGAATTTCAATTATTTAGCAGCAGCTCTCGGGCCTGTTTATATGATCCCAATAATACTGCAACAACAAAAGCTAAAAGACAGAGTAGTAGGAGGTTTACATAATAAAGCAGCAGGAAGGACCTTTTGGAAGTAACAGCAGCCAAAGAATTAATCAAATTGTGTGTAGTGTATACTGAGATTTGAGAGAAAAAAAGTGAAACAGCAAAGGAGTGAAATGGCTGCATATTTACAAAATATGTATTGTGCCTTTACTGAGGATTTTTAGGGACTCTGATTAACGTTTAGAATTGCTATATGTGCTGTGGGAGATCTTTTAGTTTTAAAGGAAACAGCTCTTTAGTTTTCTGAAATCCTATAGGAGTTCCTTAATATGCAAAAATAATAACAGATAAGTAAAAATTCAAGTTGTATTGAAATGAGAAGAAAATGGTATAAAATCATTGCCGAGAGTCTTAAGAAGAGAAATTAAAAAGGCAAGATCTCAATATAACTTCCAAGAAACCGGACTTCTTTTGCCAAGATTTTTAGTAGGAACAACAATATGTGATATTGCCTCGATAGGCTACCTGGAGATGTCATCTGTGTCTTTGTTTAAAGCAATGTAAATGAGAGGAATGTCAGTCCATGAAGCTAATGAAATTATTTTGTTCTTATACAGTAGAAGTAAAAGAAGAAATTTACTGTCACTGTCAGGAATGGTTACCATGAGTTACAGTGCTGTATTTAAAGGATAGCTGCAGTAACTAATTAAGATAGAGGAGTAGGAGGTTCTCATAACTTTACTAACCAGTCCTCATAGCATTAGATTTTACCAATTTTGTTCTTAGAAGATGGCTCTAAATATCACTGCCTGCTCTCATTATTGTAAAGGATGTGCCTCCTTTGCTTTTAGGAAGACAACCCTGCAGCACAGTGGGCAGGACAGAATCAGAGAGGAATGAAGTGTGAGGGAAATGGCACAAGAGATTATTGTCCTTATGGTTCGGCAAAGTTTAGTAATGTAAAAAAGCAGACTGTGGCAGAAGCTCTTATCTGCTGTATGTAACTTTTTAAATCTGTGACAGTCTACTTAGGAAGAATGGAGCTGGGAGGGCTCTTGCTTTCTGGAGTTATGGGAAGTTTGTGTGTAGGAATGCAGGACTGGAAATCAAACCAGGGTCATGGAGCGGTCTGCAGTACCTTTGCTTCATGTATTATCACAAATACTTCCTAGTAATTGTGTTCTATAACAAAACACCGAAAAAGCACAAATGCCATATGAGAAAGGACAAGAATGGTTGAAAGGAAGAGCATCCTTGTTGTTACAGGTCCAGGTAACAATTTATTTCGCTGTCTCGTAAACCACAAGCTGGATTGCTTTTAAGTGGCCAAAGCACAGCTCTGTTAGACGACCAGAGGGTATACTGAGCAGCAGGGAAAAAAAAAAAATTAACATTTGAAGACAAATATACACACTTCACTAGTGCAGTGTACTTCATTTGTAGAGCAAGTTTCTGCATAGCATTTGTTACATGTAGCTGAAATCTCAACAAAGGCAGCTTTTCACCAGCCTTTACCACAGCTCACACCAAAAATCCCAAAACTCATACTGTACATGAGTAGACAGTCCACTTGTTTTTTCATAGTCACATTCAATATTTCATTATTCAGGAACATCCTTAAACATGTTTTTCCTTTCAGCTCTGAAACAGTTTGTCCTTTTGAAGAGATTACTGTGACCTTGATAAATGCAATTTCATTGCTCATATGGATGATGACAGGTTACTTGTTTGACAAAGCGGTGATTTCTGCTTAAGTTGCTTTATTCTGTTTATTTCCATATATCCTCTAATGACATGTGTGTTTCCTGGAAATATATGACAAAAGCAAAGAAAAAAAAAAGTATCATTTCCTCTCTGTGGAAAACAAACTGTACTTTGAGGCTTACAGCTTTCTTTTGTCCCCATCCCATCAGGTACCAGACCATAAAATGGAGTTGTTTTATGATTTTACTGCTAGGAAATGATAAAAAGATTGGGGAAAATGTTAGGTCAGCCTGATAGTTCTGTACAGTGGGCTTATTTTTGTAGAGCAAGAGCAGCGTGGCCATGTAAGAGGATGTGCACCAGTATGCACTTGGACCTTCCCGTGGTCTGTGTGGGAACACGTGAGGATTTACCCGCGTGTGGTAGGGCTTGTAATTGAGACCCAAGAAGGGTGAATGTAGAGCAGAACATAAGCAATAAAATTATTTGTCCAGGTATAAGCTTAATAGTTGGATTCAGTTCTTCATAAAATCAAGATCTTTTTCAGATTCTTTTACAGGTTTTAACAGTTTTGCATTGCATTGGGACAATGTGGTCTAAAAGTTGTCATTTAAAGATAAGAGTATTTGTTTTGGCATTGATGTTTGTAATTTTCCCTTCTTAACTTACTAATTTCTGTGCTTACTGCATAACACATTCTGGAGAATCAGTTTCACTTTCTTTTTCTCTGAATGTGAAATATATAAAAATAAAAAGTCACTAAATAACAAGGAATAACATGATTTCAAACCTTGGCTAGCAGGTAATAAATTAGTATTTTAAGTTAATATTTCAATGGGTATTTTTTTAATCTATATGTTTTTTTTTTAGTTGTTATATGCTATTTCAAAGTATATTTTCAGATGCAGATGTTTCCTGCTTTTCCAAGACTTCAAAGCAAGTGGTTTTCCTTTTGACCTCGTGATAGATGGTTCATGCTTAAGATTGTGCTCAGTGTTTAAGATTCTAAGTTACTGGCTGATAATTTGCTGGTTTTACCTGTGGAAACAGTAATGCATATTACCGGTTTTCCCTGGTAAAAAGTAGTAGTTAGAAGTTGCTTCAGGGTTGGACTATGAAATCATGCATATTATTTTATATTTTAAATGCTTAAAAAAGCATTAAAGATCTATTGGTCAAAAATTTGAGCATCTTGCTTCTGCAAAAGTACAGCTGGAGTTCTGGATAGTTTTAAAACTTTAAAAGTTGTATTAAGTATTTCTGTTTGTACTTTGTAAAACAAGCTTTAAGTGGGATGGAGTGAAGTTAAACTAACCTGCAAGTACCTTGCACTTCCTGTGGCACCGGTGCTGGGAGAGGAATTGCATGTCATACATAACTTGAGCAAGCCTGAACTCTAAATCACAGAATTCAAATAGAGATTTTTGAAAACTCCAATACACAGAGGTGTTTGGGCATCAGTGTTTGAACTTCTTTTGTGCTAGGAGCACGTTTGTGTGTTTTGTTTTGGAAATTAAATTAATCCCATTATCTTAAAAACACCAAAACAAACAAACAAAAAAACTCCCACAAAAAGCACAAAAACCCCACATACAAAAAAACCCCCACCAAAGCCAAACTAACCAAACAAAAGCCCTATCAAAAAAGCAAACTCCAGTCTTCAGAAGGCTTGTAATTTTTCTATAGGCATAGACCATCCGTGATTATCTAGCTGAAGAGGGACAATGCAGTCCTACCAGCATAAGCACCTGCAGTTTATGGAAAACAACATAGGTGTCTCTGAAAATCTACACGAGTAGATGGAGCCTCTTGAACTTACTCATGGTTGTTACACCTGCCAAGGTTGACCTAATCCTTGTGCCTTTAGGGTATTCTAGAATGTGGTTTTGGGTAGACAGAGCTGGCATTCCAGATCTGGCCCTGCAGCCTATGTGTGCCTTTTACAGCACACCTTTGCTGGGTTAATACTTTGTTTTTGTAAAGTTCTATGAGGAAAGACTTGAACTATGGTCCACCTCCTGCTTTCCAGTTGAGTGCTTTGGGCTACAGTCAAGCTGCTCCCTCCCTGCTTTCCATATATTCTTGGGTATAAATTGGCTCAGGTTCAAGGGACAACATGGAAAATGCATTTGTGCTACACCATAATTAAGGTCCTTTTCCAAAGTGCAGAACATGTGGGTTCATCCAAGTTATATCAAATATGGAATCCAAATTCCCTGCTTACTGATTAAGTGATAACAACGTGAGAGCTATGATGAAGATGGGAATCACCGCTCTTTTGCATGTGAAGTTGATCATAAATCCAAGAAACATATAAGTTTTGAACCTGGAGGACTCCAGAGAGTTAAATGCCCCTCCACCTAAGCTTGGGCCATGGCAGAAGTTTGGGCAGGCAGTAGTTTCCATTCCTAAATCTTGACAAGGCCATTTTGAAAATCCATATGAACTGAATCAAACATCTTTAATAAGCTTTGAAAGCAAAAATTACTTTGTTTTCATTAGAAAAATAGCAATCCCATAAATAATATGTTGTAGAAAATAATAGAATAATTTTGATTGGAATTTACTCTGGAGGTCATCTTGTCTGTCCTTCTTGAAGCAGGCCTGATTAGACCTGGTTGTTCCAGGACTTGTCCAGACAAATTTTTAATATCTTTGGATAGGATGGAGATTCTACAACCTCTCTGAGCAACCCATTGCAGTGTTTGACCACCCTTATGATGAAGAAGCTTTTTCCTACTTACAATCCAAATTTCCCATGTTCCAAATTTGATCTGTTGTGTCTTGTCCTGTCACTGTGCACATCTGAATAGAGTCTGACTGTGTCTTCTGTGCACCCTCCCCTCAGACAGGTGCAGTAAGCACTTCTTTTAACCTCTCTTTGTACGCTATGTGCTCCCAGTCTTCTGATTATCTTGATCAGGTTCCACTGGACTTGTTCCAATATGCCAATGCCATTCCTGTACAGGAGGACCGAGACTCAAACAAGGGGACACGGCACTTCTGATACAGTTTCAGAGAATAAAAACTAGGAGAAAAAAGTAGTCACAAACAGGTTTGAGTGTTGAGTATAGTGTGTTATGGCAATTTATGATTGAGGATTGAGAAGTGAAATGCCTTTCAGTTTTGTTATTGAGAATATACAAACATAGTCTATTCATAAAAGCATATTTGTAAAGATAATCTATGTCTGCTTTTAGATGCTGTGGATTAGAGATGTAGGACAGAATGTTTCAGAATTTTAATAGTATTTAAATTGTCATGTATGTAAAGTTTAATACCACAATCCAGCAAAATATTTGCCTTTGGGATGAGTGCTTCCCTGAACGAGGAACAGCTGATTGTATTTGCCTGAAGTGACTTTGATCTAGGCAAAGATCATCACTCTGAAGTAATGGAGCACTTCCTAAACTTTGCAGGGCAGCAGCGTGTTTCTGTGACCAGCCTCCTGGTGTGCCATGGGTTATTGCTGGTTGGAACAAACCTGGGTATAATCGTAGCATTACCAGTGCCACGCTTGCAGGGGATTCCCAAAGTAACTGGTGAGTGAAATTTCTCAAATGGATTGAGTACAATGGTTTTATAATGAAGATTTCATTTCTCTTCTGTCAGTAGTTTAAGTGAACCTGCCAAATTATATCTCTTGTTTAGATATGTATCAGAGCTTTGTGATGCAGTTATAAATATTCTTCTTCCTGGGCTTTACAGTGTATCCAGATACTTGCCTAGTTTTGTCTCAGTTGTTTGAACTGGGACAACTTGTTTTTCTTTAGGGCATAAGAATAGGACAGGCAGTAATTCTGTCACAGTACAGTGAAATGTGTGGTGATAAGAAGAGGATGCAAGCAATCTTTCTTCCAGATTTGGGGAAAATAGATGCATTAGGTTTAGAAACATATGTACTGGAAATTTAGTATGTTGTCTGATGGGTTATTCAGTAAATTGCTTTTGTGCCTTTCCTCCCCAAAACAAGAGACTTGGAATATATCAGAGTATATATTTTGGGTTTTTTTACAATGATCAAGATTTTTGCATTTTGGAGAGATGTATTTATTGAGTTACTTTCATATTACCCCATTTGAAATACAAACACATGGATGCTGCTGTATCACTTTGCAAACGTTTAAGCTACTAGCAGAAGCAAGATTTTTAAAGTGTGTTTAATAGGGGCTTTGCCATGCTACGTTTTGAGTTCAGAATTCTGCTCGAGCTTGTACACTGTGGAGGGAAGCTGGCAGATTTTATGAGGCAAGCTGTCTGCAACTTCCTTCAGGGGAAAGAAAAAAGCTTATGTAACTTTGCAAAATGAAAATTAAATCCTCTGTGTTCAGCAAAATACGCAGCAATAATCCAGTATGACACAGGATAAATGCTTCTTAAAAAAATGGAACCTATGTTAGGTGAAAATAAATGCAGGACAAGAAAATGCATAGTTGCAGAATAAAAAAATCTCTCATTTTATTCTTCTATTTTCCATTTTGATTATTGTGGTTTATGTCATCTGTATACTCTTGCATTTATTTTGGGTCAAGATTTGCCGGATTTCACAGATCTAGCAACATGACATTTAGAGATCTGTTTTTATAGTCTTGGATACCATATTTGGAATTTGAACTGAAAAATTGTGATTTTTTTCCAGTTGTGTTTCCAATAGCGATAATTCATCTTTATATCATTGCACTTTCTGTAAAAGCAGAGTATGTTTTATCATAACCTGGAATGCATCAGGGAGTTAAGGATGGACAGTGATTTGTAGGGTTGTGGGTTTTACCCATGATAGCCTAGCTCTTTTCCCTATTGTAGCAGATTTTGTAGAATGCTGCATTTTTTTCTTCTTTTTGCTGTAGAAGCCACATACACTGGTATTACTATAGCTTCTGAATTTGGCCGTATGCAATTTGTTTTTCATACATTCTAATGATTTGCACAGTGTAAATCTTCCTTGTACCACCAACATCCCACTGTTAAATACTTTAAAAAAAAATTAAAATAATAATTGTTCAGTCATTTCTTTATGAATCTACCATGGTAACTAGAGAACCATTCAGAAGGATGAGTTTTAGTTCCTGCTGTATAGTGTGGTCTGTCACAATGAAACAGATGTTCTTCTGCTGTTCTGGAGAGGTAGAAGTACAATAGGATTAATTGAAAACCACATATTTTCTTTGTGGATTATGGGAGAAAACTCAGTGTTACATTCGTGTCAATGCCAACAAAAAGAAGTTAGCAGCATTTCTGTACTCATGCTGTTGTAAGAACAGAGCACAAAAATAAGTCAACTAAAATTTGTAATGCCTTGTTTCAGCTGATTTATTAGCACACTTGTACAATAGATCTATTTTTTTGTACTTTTTTTCTATAAATTGTGTACCCACCAGGTGGAAGACAGGCTGGATGCATATAATAGGGTTTTAAGAGTTATGCTTTTCTGAGCAAACTTCATGAACTAATTGTGGTGGAACACTGTGGTAAAGACAATAATATTCTTTAACTGTCTTTTTCTTTTGGCTCCAGGAAGGGGAATGGTGTCGTATCACGCACACAATGGCCCAGTCAAGTTTCTTGTAATGGCCACATCCATAAACAAGAAGAACAGAAACAAAATGAGGAACAGCCTGCCTCCCGGCTCGGAACCTAAAGACGATGACCAAAAGAACATTCTGCACAATGAAAGACCTGCCTCTTCCCTTAGTAACACCCATGACACTGCAGTTTGGCTGGGGGGTTCAGTAGGATCCATTGCACAAAAAAGTGACTTGTCATCATCTTCTGGATCCCTTACTTTGTCTCATGGATCAAGTTCCCTAGAACATAGGCCAGAGGACAGTAACATTTATGAGCTTTTGAAGGATCAAAATATCTCATGTAAAAGTAAAAGACAGAGAGCCAAGAAAATGAAAGCAAGTTCAGTGTTAGTCATTTCTGGTGGCCAAGGACACAGAAGAGTGAACAAGAAAACCAAGCAGCCGCGACAAGATGAACTAGTGTCTTCAGTGATGGTCTGGCAAATCCCACTATTAAATATCTAAGCAAACTAAATCCAAGATACTTTCTGCTGTTAAAAAAAGTCTGATATCATTTTACAGTAAATGCCAGCTTAGGAGCCAATTGGATAGACTTTATACACCTGGGAGCATTTCAGCAGGCTTTGATCACAGGGTTGAGGATTGCAAGGCAGAATCTTCACATACTTAGGACACTGCAGTGTCAGTGTACTGGAAAACATTTAGCCATTGATGCTGTCCTTGATACTTAGAACAAACAGGATCTGTTAGACACTTAAATGGTTTTAGAATCTCTACCTTATTTATATTCACATTTATAATTATTATAATTATGTACTATAGCACTTGTGGAAGGCAAGGAACATATGCCATGTCTCATGCTGGTTTTTGTTTAGGTAAATCAGCTGGTTTTTCTTTTTCCAAAGTGACATATTGCATGGACTGTAGATTTTAACAACTTTGCAAATATTTTTAAACAATAGTCTAATGCAACCTAATATGAATTTGGTAATTACTGTAATAGTTTGTGACATCATTCCACAGGCCAGAGTTTGATCTGGACAAAAGCAGTTCCATTAATTGGTATTTGTTTATTTCAACATAGAAAATAGATTTTTTTTATTAATATTGTTCTTTCTAATGCTCAGTGTTATTAAAAATGTTGCAGTGTAAAAAGCGCATTAATTTTCTTGGTAGGTGCAACGTGTCTGTGACTTGCCTTCATTATACAGGGAGAGTTCTAAGGATGCTGTGGCTTAGGGCAAATAGAAAATGCAGATACAGGACAGCTGTGCATTGTAGTGGTGCTAATGCATTCTCCCCTGGCAACTCACTATTAAAGCTAGACATGGACTGTGCCGTTTTTAAGGAGGCATGTACATCCAGTAAGTTAATAATGAAATTATTAATTAAATCATTAATTGGGGAGAAATCTACTAATACTGGAATATCTATAGGAAGTGCAGATAATCACTGTGGGTCTTGGTCCTACATCAATTGATTTGTGCTGTGTCCCCAGGCAAACATCTATCAAATAATGTTCACAGTGTGCAGCAACAGCAGAGATATGATCACATCTGAGTGGTGGTCACCTCTTTTCACCCAGAGTTTCAGGAAAGCATGGTCTTGTAAATGGATATTGTGAAAATAGCATGCACAGCTTCCTCCACTCAGTTAGGCAAGCAGTTGCTTTGGCAGTGTTAGAGGGATGAATTCTAAACTGAGACCTAATCGTCATTTCTTAACGAATCGATATATTTCCAAAGGAAATTTTTAATTTGAGATTCCTACTGAAATTGCTTTTTGTGCTAGTCTCTGCACATGTGCACATAGCCTTCAGCTCAGAAAGGCGTTGCCAAAAGTGGTGATGGGACATGCCAATCAGAATATGTTTAATATAGATAACATGTTGAATAGAGGCACTGGGAACATCCTTTTCCCTCATCAATAGACTGAAAGATATAGAGAAATTAGGACAGTTAAGTTTCATTTGAATATGTTAAGAACTCTAATACTGTCCATCAGTTCCGTAAAATGCAAACTAAATATATCCGAAGCAGGACGTTTGTCAGATGTATGCATTGGCTAGAACTGCATAAAACTTCTGGCTACGTTGGTATTGTTATTATCCCAGTAAGGCGGTGGTTTACCTTGAAATTATTTCTGCTACTTCTGATACAAACTCCTTGATTCCACCATGTTTTTGTTTCAATCTGCCTAGTTGAAGTCAACATCAACCATAATTACGGTGTTTCCCAGCACATGACATTTCAGGGTAAATAGTACTAGAGACTGAATTATTTTGTTCGATAGAAGATAAAGGAGGTTGGGGTTTTTCTTTTCCAAAGTAGCAGTAGTTTGGGGGTTTCTTGGGGGGTTTTTTTTGGGTTTTGTTTTGCCTTTTTTTTTTTTCTTTTTTTTAGAGTGTTGCTGAAATTGTCTTTATTTTGCAGCAGATTTATGTCTCTCCGAAATTTTCAGTCTGTCTGCTCTAAAAAGCAAATCTCTATCAAGGTCACCCCAAAATCACTGGGTGAGCTGACTTACCAGGTTTGACTGAGTGCCAGAGTAATGTCAGGTCTTCCCTGCCACCTGACACCAAGTACCGGGGACAGAGGGAATGCCAATGCAGTCAGTCTTTGCCTGGTAGGTGGCACCAAAATAGACATTTCAAAAATCAGATATGCACCCAGATTTATGTTTAGAGGTTTTGCCCACATCCTACATCCTGAGCAGAACAGGATTCTTGAGCCATAAAGGACAGACTTCAATGAGTCACAAAGGACGTTTGTTACAGATGAGGTGGTAGGCTTAGGGTCTTCGTTACTGTTTTGTGTTTTTATTCTGTGCCTGTTGCTGCTGCGTATCTTGCAACTTTAGTTGGGTGTTGTCAGTGTTGGCATGAGCCCTGGTAAAAAAAAGAAAAAAAAAAAAAGGCAAAAAGCAGGGTGCTTCTAAGCCAGACAGCTGGCAACTTTTTCCCAAATTTTCTCTCCTCCCTAGCCTGCTGGCTGGGCTTGCCTGGCCTGAGGGATCAAGGCCAGTTGCATTTTCTACACTCTTCCATAGCTATGGCCCTGGGAGCTGCTCTTCACCCACTGTGTGGAAGTACTACATTGTACAGTTTCATGTATGTATATTGAAAAACATGTTAAAAGATTCTTCTGTGTGTAAAGCATATATAACCTAGTATCCCTTTGCTATACTGCAGTAAAAAGATCACAGGTTTTATTCTGCATGCTCCCTGGGCATGGGATTCCATGTCCTTGCCTTGGGGACTGGAGGGTCATGTCCTCTCTCTCGCGGATCTTTATCACTAGGAGCGGTAAGCAGAGTCCACCACACATTCAACATGCATGCATGGCATTCTTACAGGATATGCTAGCAGTTATGCATGAGCATTTTAAGATGAAATTCAGTGTATCTTCCAGATGAAATGTAATTTTGTTCAGTTTTATCAGTAAAACAGGCGAGACAAAGTACAGATATGCTCTTCTGAAAGTACATCAGAGTTTTGCCAGTGACTTCAGTTAGAACAGAACTGGTTCCCTCATTTTGCATTATGCTATTTTGAAATATGGATCTGTTTATCTTACTAAGCTGTAAAGCAAAAGAGAAGCTGTGTGTCTGGCTTTGAAAATACACTTTGTAATGAACTAGATTTTTAGTAACTAACTGAGCACAAGGTGCAATGTTTGCTTTTTGATATGCAGCTAACCGGTATGACCTTACTATGAAAACAGGCAGGAACCAAAGTTTCTCTTACAGCTGGCAAATAGTCTTTATAGTTGTTGTAGGCTATGCTGCTAGGTAGGTTGGATTTTGCTTTATGATACTGCTTTTCTGTGTTAATAGAAGTTATGGAAAATATTAGGAAAAGAGGGGAGCAAGTGTAACCACTACAATATATTCTATATATATTTTCTAACACATAGTAGTGTCTTTTATAACATGAGCCATAAAACTTGAGTATTTATGTTCAAAGTATAAACTGAGAAAAATGTTTAATAAAAAAATGTGATAAAAATTAACTTCAGAAGTACCCTTATCGTGTCGTCATTTTAACTAGGAGGCTAGAATTTGTGGCATGCATTAATAAATAATATATAAATGTACTCATGAAAGGGGGGATAGGTTATGTGATTAGGGAAACAAAGATGTATATTTTTGAGTTTTATAGCTTCTACAATTTAAACACCAGCAAATGCAACTTCTGAAAATAATGCAGTCTCTTATAATAAGTTTGACCCCTGTATCAATGGACCCCAATAGTGTCTAAGCAGTAGGGTTTCTACTATGGTGCCTACATGGAGTATGCATCAGCACTTGGGCAGCATGCATGATGCATAAAATGAGAATCATTAAGTATTGCAGAGCAAAAGTATTCACAGAGGAAATTAATTTTCAGTTGCTAAGTGTCAATTCATTCTAATTAATCTGCCCTAAAGGATATAGACAGAATCCCATAATTGTGTTTAAATTCTGAGACTTGTATGCATGGATTGGCAATAGCCTTTTTGTGTGTACCTGCACTATTATAAATAAACAAGAGGAGTTACTGAGAGCTGTTTGGTTGCCAGTAAAACCTGCCTTTTTGTTCTTGTTTTCAGACACATCTCTTTAAGATAAGGTTCTGAAAAACAAAGTCAAATTGCATGAGTGCAGGATACTGTACATACACATACCTGAAGACAGATTCTGTCGCAATGGGAATTTACAACTCATCATTTATTGGTGGGAGGCTGAGGGCTAAAAATCGCTTATTGCCTCTTTGAGAGAGGATGGAGTATTGGGAAGGGTTTCCTGAACTGTGGTTCAGTGCTTAAACTTTACTGTTGCTCTCTCTTCTATCCTATTTAATTTTCTGACTGTGTGTAAAGACAAATTAGTTTTTTGTAAAATGCATTTGGGAGGTAGAAAAATCTGTGGTTTGAAAGGTGCAAGTATAATGGAGGGTTCCATAAGAGTTAATCTGTATTGCAGTGAGTGATACCATGGAGCTGATACAGTATTTTTAGATTGCTTTATGTTATCTTCATAGTAATAATACTTCACATAATAATAGTCCTGTTAAGAGGGCAGATTAATATCACCTGCAGCTAGGAGAAAAGGGAGGTGAAAAGTGTTTGCCTAACTTGAAGCCCCACGAAGAGTCTGTAAAAGCACACAGATTACAGCCATGGCTGCTTTCTAAGCCCATGATTAGCCCTTTAAACTGCCTCCTTCTTGCAGGCATCCTGTACACGTGGCTGTTGAAACTGTCTGTGCTAGTAAACTGGCCAGGACTAGAGTGCCAACTTGAGCACGGACCTGTGATGGTGATTGTGGCTGGGGCAGGCTCTCTGGGATTAAGCCTGGCCTGGGCTGCTCCCAGCAGACAGCACTGACAAGGCCACTGCTCTGGGATATTCTGGGGACTGGTTAACTACATGAGTGTAACCTGTGAGGTGCCAGTTGCAGAATAGGCTCTGTATGTGTGGTTTCTTGACGCTGATGCAGCCAAACATGTACTCATACAACCTAGTTCATGTGGGATGGAAATATGTACTCGCACAGACTCGACATGTTCCATACAGATACCAGGGGTTGGTATGAGGAGACTCAGTGTTGGTTTGTGATGGTTCATCAGCTGCTTGCACCACACCCCAGATAAAAATTCTAGTTTACTTCCTTCACCCTTTCCAACTGAGGGGTTTTGTAGCTGTAATGTTGAATCTACATCCCACTTTCTTCACCAATGCAGCATGCATGCCGCTAGATCTGCTATTTGATTTGAGAACTCTAGCTCAAGATTTTCAGAATTAGTTGATTTGCTGCTCCCTCGTTCTTGTGCTTACTTGATCATAGCATTTTCCTTAAAGGCATGCCCAGCTACCAAACTGCCAGAAACATTCTTCGCCTCCTAAGACAAAGAATCAAAACAGCAACACTGACTGAGCTTCAGATGAAAGGATCTGAAAATTTCCTAGGCAAAAGAAGGTTTACTGTGTGACTCCATTTGAAATGCAACAATGTCAATGTATAACCGAAAGCACTTCAAGTGCTTTGGCCAAGCTCCATAAACTGTGCTATAAAGGCACAGCACGACCTTCAGAGGTGTTCAAAGGGAATTTTTTTTCCTCCAGCAAAACAGGCCTTGACAGCAGAACTGCAAGATCTCCTGTTGGGCATATTGTTACACTCCAGGGTTAATCACAGCTCTTAACGTGTGTCCCATCCTTGAAGATGAGCCAGAACACCTAGGATTAAAATGACACACCTTGGGGGAGATGAAATCATTGTAAGGATTCACTGAAAATCCAATTTAAGAAGTATTTTGACATCAAAAGATTCAGGTAAGCCTCCAGCAGAGTCTTCTCAAGCACTGAAGTACCTAATTTCCACTAAAATCTGTACATATACATGCCGAAATGCAGATAACAAGAAAGGTTTTAAACTCAAGAAACCAGATACATCTTAGCTATAGAGTTACAGAATTTTCATTTTTGCTTTCTGTTATTCCACACTGGAGAGATATTCTATGGGTTTCACCTCAAGCATCAGGGTCACCGTGCAGGTTGGCACAAAAAAAATGTATTAACTTACGCCTTCCACAGCAAATTGTAAAAGTTGTTCGCTCCGGGCTTTTCTGGTTCATTCCTTCTGTCTGCATTTCAAGTTGCAGAACATGCCTGTCAGACTACACTAAATGCTTTTTTTAATGTCCCCTTTCTAAAGACATTTTTTTCCAGAGGGTTGGGTAGCACAGACTGCGTGCATTAATGAGGAGGATTACCCCTACTTCAGCCAAGATTTGCAAGTGCAACAGCTTTTCTGAAATGTTGCTCAGAGCAATCTGTGATGCTCTTAATCCCGATCACAAGCAGCTGACACCATCAATTAATTTAAGCTGCATCTACACTGCTGAACTCCAGCGTACCTCAAACGTTACTGACACACATCCTGAGGCTGTATCAGGCGGGATCCATGTGCCAGTCCTTCCCCTGCACATACCCTGCTGTCCAGGCAAGCAAAGCTGGTTTACAGCCTATACCTATAGAAGGTGACATTTTGCTGATGTAGCAGCATTTTGGGAGAAATGTACTGATCACGAGGTATTCTGCTTGCAGACCAAAGAGCCGTAGTCATAGACACATGTTGAAGAGACAAGTGGTGTGACAATCCATGGCTGTTTATGACTGAGGAGAAACATTGTCTGGGTCATCTCAGAGCACTGTAAAGAGCAAGACTAAGCTTTCATTCTCTTTAAAATTCTTTGCTTTTTTAATTATCTTTTTAGCAATTAGGAGACAAAGTGCACATTTTCTCAATTGTTCATCTAACTAAATGGTGTGTGTTCCCCAACTTTTAACCCTATCAAATGCTTCCACTCTAAGTTCAAGAGCGTTGTTTTGGGTGATGAAAGTCTGCACTAATAGAGTCTCTTTTGTTATGCTGGGTTTTTTTTTCTTAAATTAAAACCAATATTCATGTGTCTCTGGTGCATAGAAGTATGCAACCCCACACTGAAGAAATCTTTGATCTGTTTTTCCTTATGACTACTACTACTCTATCTGCTACAAGCTGATAACCCCCCTGATGCAACCAGTCCTTTTCTTTCAATTCTACTATTTGGGTGTATTACAGGGATGTATGAAAGCTAATATGCAAAGGCAGATCAGCGTGGGTCAACATCAGACGTGTACGACACATCCTGTGTAACATGCCTACGGCAGGTATGTGTTCTCTATTACAAATATACCAAATGTATTTTAGGCATCTTTGGCGGCTCAGCAGAAATATAACAAGCTGTTTGCACCAGCAATAGCATCAAACCAGTCCTTGAGGCCATTGTGTTATGATACCAAGAAGCATTTCACACAGGAGTGTTCAGCTGTCAAACAAAGCATGAGCAAAAGGAGTCAGGTTTTCTTTCCTGTTTGTTTTGTTTTGATTTTACATTTTGGCTTCTGGTCATGAACCACATCTCTGGATACTACAGGGACCACCAACATTAGCTACTGCCACTACATATCTGACACTTGCTCCAGTACGCACAGGGGGAATACTACCGAGTTTCACCTATGCCAGTTTCAGAACTTTGAGGCTGCAGCATTTATTTATCCAATACATTCTTTTGTCAATCTAAAATACAAAAGAATAGCCTCCCAACAGCTTTGCATCTCTATAGACTCCCAAAGCAAGTCTAGACTGTGTAGGCACACCAATCCTACCCAGTGCGCTGGACATAGACCTGCAATGGAATGGACTCAGCGAGTGAAGGCTGCACAGCCTGCCTAAATAGCTGGGCAAATGGTTGAGCATGGCTCCATGCTCAGCTCCGTGCTGCCATGGGCACACTACCGGCAGGATTCTACCCTGCTTACTTGTAAAAGCAGGCCTGTGTACGCCTGCGTGAGCTATAGATACTCTGAGCCTGTTATCTCAGAAGGTTTAAAGCTTCTTGGTCCACAGGCTATGGATTGAGTATTTCATCTGGGTGAAATAACAATTTTGTTAAATGATTCTTATCCTCCTTAAGTGAGAAATTCTGTAGCTTCACTGGCCAAGAATCAAACCTCCTGAGATTGGGCTGATTCATTTTTTATGTGATCTGCCGGCTAATTTTACTGAGGAACAGAGCATTTGCTCCGGCTACCAGGGTAGTCAAGTCCTGCACAACAGCCTCAGAGCTGAGAACCACAGCACTGCAGGTGCTACTGCAGCCAGAGGGAGAAAGAAAAGAAATGCAGTAGCTCCTGCAGGAAGAGCAGGGCTCTGATAAGCTCTGAGCAGAGGTACATCTCTCTGGATTGCGATGCCATTTGGTGACCCTATCCTGAGGATGGCATTCAGCTTTATTGCCCATTTCTGCACTAGTGACATCCCAGTCAGATATCTTCCAGGAAGAAGAAACTGCAAATCTTTTGCCTGACGCAGATTAAACAGACAGAAAGGATGCCTATTTTGTGTCCAAGTTTAGGTGCACAAGAAGAAGAAACGTTCCTATTCCTGTTTCTCGATCAGGATTTTTTTTTTTTTTAACCAGAGAAACATCTGATAAAATTCTTCTGCAGTTGAAAACTGTATTCCCTTTTTATTATTGAGCACTATGGCTGGGATGTGACAGAGAGAAGGAACTCTGTCTGTGACCGGGCAGGAACTAGCTAAGGTTTCTGCAACAGAGCAGAGCAAACACCTAGCTCTTCCCTTCCTGCCTTTACTCACCTCACTCTCCTCACTGCTGCACTGCTGTTCCTCCAGGTCAATCGTCCCTTGCAGAACACGGGTATCTCAGCAAGTCCTGATGGCCAGTAGCAGCAGTTACAAGCTGTTAAGTGCTCCTGATTATTTTCCATGTTGGCTGGGCTACAGAAATGCATGACAGGCACAAAATGATGTGTCATATGAGCTGTGTGACACCTGATTACCTTTAGGACAGGGCCTTCTCTACACTGGAACAATGATTCATCTCATGTAATGTAGGTTTTCAAAAATGAATTGTCTACAGCTGTATCAGTCTGACTTTACAGCTAATGGAGAGAAACAAGCAATACCAAAGGATGATTCACCTCATCCCAAGATAAGATGTCTAAGATAGGTAAGAAAAATTGTCCTCCAGCCATGGTTATTCCTGTACATTAATTATAAATAGAGCTTCAGGGAACGCAAGCTAAGTAGGGAAATCAATCTAGAACTGAGATAACTCCTACAGTTAGTGTCCTGGTTTTCAGCATCATCTCCAGTTCTACTAAAACCTGAAAGGCTACTCAATGAACAGCCCTGTTCTCCAGGGGAAGTTTCCTAGCCTATGATTTGCAGAGCAGCAGTACTTTCCAAAAGTTGTGCTAAGAGGTCAGCAAATATCTTTTATATATGTTTTCACTTAAAGGTTAGATGAAAAAGGTGCATGGGGGACAAGAAAGAAACTTGGAGGGTGGACAGTAGGCTGAGGCTCACAAAGTTAGGGAATCACTGCCCAAAGCTAAACTTTCAAAAAACAGAAGAGAGGTCATTTTACCCAGTCGGCTCTGGCAATCTTCAGTGAGGGCAGAGAATAAAGTCTGCAACAGCCAAGTCCTCCCTGACTTCTCAGGCTACAACCTCTATGGAGCTTGGATTTTGTATAGGTCTTTTGCTGGCTCCAGCCGCATGGACGAGCATGGCCCATGAACACACAATACACTACTTCCTACCCACCACTGATTTTCAGTCATCTCAGAAAACGTAGCTCAGACACCTCTGTGTACACACAGACTGGAATGCAACGTGACAGTTAAACCTGAAGAGGAGTTAAGCAAATACAGCAGTTAGTCAGAAAGCATGAGTCAGAACAATCTCAAATGCTCTCAGATACAATACTGTTGGCACAGCCACATAACTCCCATCAGTGTGAACAGAAGTCAAGCACCTCAAGGGGAGGTGATCCTCCACATAGTAATAGAATAATGGGGATTTTAAAAGTGAAAATAATTTCACAGACCTGTATCACTTGTCTAATTTCGGTGTCATCTTGAAATACATAGTATTTAAAGTAACATGAAACAGCAGGAAGATTAGTTCCTGATGTCAGGAGAGAAGAGTTATTTCTGGCAGGCTTTAATGCATCTGCTCTATCAGACAGAAACTGCGTCCAGCTAGCGAGGAACAGAACCACATACAGAAACTAACAGTCCGATCATGTAGTGGACCCAAATCAGGGGACAGTGGGAAATCTGCAATGACGCTAAAGTCAGATGTTGTGTTTACTAATTATTTTAAGACCCCTGTGACGCTGTATGATTACTTATTTATTTTATGGCACCAAAAAGCATGCTGGCCTCTCTCACCGCAGATGAGACATGACCTCAGCTGGAAAACCAGCCTTCCGGTTAAGAGCTGTACTTAAGGAAGTGCACAACATGAGTGGAGCCAAGGGTTTCAAGTGGTTACACTTACCTTGTACTGCATGCAAGCACTTTAGTGTATTAAGGGCTAACTCAACACATAGGGGTTTTAGCAAAACCAAAGTCAAAAAGTAGGAGCAGTGGGACAAAATGAATGAGAAGACACCCAACCACTATTAACCACCACCACCATGAAGCTGGAAGAATATATAGCTGCAATGGTTACACTGCCAGCACAGAAGAATTTAATTGTTGGGTTAATCTGAGGGAGGAGATGGGAGCAGGTTTGCAAGTCTGCTCGGGACAGTCTCGTAGGGCCGGGAGCCACTTGCTGGGCAGCTGCAGGAGAACCAGTCTGATGGGACCCTGGAGTCGGTGGAAAGAGGTGAAAAGAGAAAAGCTGCAGATGAGCAGTGTTCTGAGACAGCAGAATCATAGGAAAACTATACACTGCAATGGCAATACCATATCTCCAGGCACCAGCACTCCTTAGAAAGGCTTGGACAGCACAGTGTCCGTGTCTGCTGTCTTGGCAGAAGTCAGGTCGCAGCCTGCGGTGGGATGTGAGCTGGGCAAGCACCACTGACGGCATCAGGAGCAGACCCAGGGTATAACTAACATGAGGGTTTCTTCAAGAAACGGGTCTAGTTCGAGGAATCCTGATGAAAGTCTCTGCTTTAAAGACTGGGATAAAATAGGCCCCAGACCCAAACTGCCGCCGAACTGAAACCACCTGGCCTCCCCTCCGTTGGTTCTCTA
>NW_010127879.1:0-16884 GCF_000699245.1 Pterocles gutturalis | reverse complement strand
AAATAAATATTAACGAAAGGAGAGGAATTCAACAATGCAGGTCACTAACTCATGCTGTGATTTTTTTTTGCACAGCAGGATGTATTAGAGGCCATTACTGCATGCTCTTTATTGTACATTTAGAGGTTTTGAGAAATATGAAACTGATAATTCTGACAAGGTCTTTCCTTTACCTAATGTTAAGATTGATCCACAACACTTTGTTCATTTGATTTCCTGTTCTTCCTGATAGTTCTAGCTGTGACATGATATTTCTGTTCAACTCTTGACCCAAAAAAATGGCCCTAAAACTCGAAAAATAATCTTTAAATTGCCAATGCAAGAAAGCACTCAAGCACATATTTAAGCATAAATATGTATTTGATCCCTACTGACTTTACTGCAGTTAGCTGAATATGAGTATTTCTTCCTGCACTACTAATGAATTTTTGCAAGCTAAGATTCTGATCCACAGTCTAATGAATTCAGAGAGAGCCTCTGTGCAGAGCACAGGTGAAATGGCTCATGGCCAAAGTAATCAAAGTACCTTCATAGGTACTTTATAGGTGTCTTCTGTAAGAGTTTACTCATATAAATTTATTCCCTATAATTATGTTTCTCCCATTTCTGTTTTTCATAATGTCGTAACATTCACAGCTTTACAAGGACTCTGAGCTATAAGATGACAGAAGGAAAATGTAGGAAGGAGTATATTAATGTTAGCTGAAAAACCTGTAGCAGCTGAGAGATCTTGGCTGCTGTGGTGTAGCATGTTGTATCTGACTTGGCTTTGCTATCTAGCTAATTGTGCCACACTCTTTTAGAAAATACATATAGTCCAGTGCAAGCACTGTGTAAATCTGCAGCTTGAATCTTTCCTTTAGACACTGGTAGTATATCTTTAGAAGCCCACATGAATGGAGTGCCCTAGCACTTGTAGTCACTTCAATTGGTTGATGAATAGAAAATACTGTATCATCTTAATATTAGTTGTTATAAATATAGGAGGACTTGTAAAGCAGATGTTTGTGAACCTGAGTTCTTTTTTTTTTTTTTTTTTAAATAATTCCATAGAAACAGGTTTGTTTCTAAAAAAGCTAAAAATCTGGAAATGTTGATACAGTTTGCCCACATCTGAAGCCTCTAACTGTCAGGACAGGGCAAAGAGATGGGTTTTGATCCATTCAGTACTTCCAGACAACAATTACATTGTTTTCCCTTTTGTTTTTGGGGTGGGGGTGAGGGGGGGTCAGTAATCCAAAGCCTAAAATATGTAAGTCTCATTAAAAAGAAAAGAGAAGGGAGCTTACAAGTTAATTGTTAAAAAAAGTAGACCAGGAAAGGTCTGACCTTTCTCACTCTTCCTGTTCTGTCTGGAAAGCTTTTCTACTCTATTACTTTTCCAACTTGTGGATGTTTGGATGTATGCAGGCAGGTGTGGCAGAGCCGAGAAAAGCACAAGAAAAATGGTAATCTCTTACTTTGTAGCCACTATTTGGGGCAAAAATCCAAGTATCTTCAATCAATACTTTTTACATTGTAGAAAATTTGCTACTGTGTTTTTTCCCTTCCTATATTAGAGATTATACTGATTGCTACATACATACCAACAAAGAGATATTGATCAGGACATTATGGAGACAAAGATAAAATTGCCTTGTGGTTACAATAAGTCTTGTTCTTAGTGGGGAAAAAAGAAACAAAATGCACATGATACAGCAAAAAGCATTTCTGATGTAATTTTGTCATATTAATTGACATTAATCCTTTGTCATTTTCAGGAAAACTTATGTCTTTTAGTTGGCTGAGGTTCAAGCTTCCACTGTCACCGCGGAAAGTTGAAGAAAGGCTTAGACACTGTAATTTCAGTACCAGAGAAAGCTCAGCATCTCCTCCTTCCTCGGGTGACTGAAGCATTAGGCAATAATATAATTTGTCCAGTACTATGTCCTTCGTGAGCCAAACTCTCAGCAGTGCCAGAGCACCAGTGCTTCCTGACTTGGTTTGCAAGCACTGAGAACGCAGACAAGGAGCAGAAGCAGTGTACAAGTCAGTACGGGTTAGAAAGGCAAAGAGATTGAATATAGGGGTGGGGGGTAAATGTAATTAATATCTGCTACTGACTTACATTTTTTCTGCTTGCTGAAATCCCCTCTTCTTTTGATGAAAACAAAATCCTACCATAAGGAAATTTAGAGACTATGTGTATTTAACATTTTATTATTTCTTTATACTGAAGGGTTTTCCTTACAGGCAATGAAACAAGGATGTCCCTGCCCCCTTTCTACACATTTGCCCAGCCCAATATTTCATGAAGCTTTAAGGAAATAAGTATATTTTCTGAATAAAAGGCAACCCCCCACATAATACCCCCCCTTCAAAGAGAGTGGGACCACAAACACACAAAATTAAGAATTACATGGTAATCATTTGCACTAACTTTCAGTTTGAAAAGTCTTTATGTTACCCATCCTGTTTTCACTTCTGTCTCACAACAATTCTTTCATACCTGCACACAGATAGATTCCCTGGCACTGAAGAAGAGCTTTCCCCCATCTTGTTCTTCAGAGTATTTCACGGCTAGATAGCTGGACTGCAAGAAGGGTGAAAAGGGATGTCCCTGCAAGATGGTTGTTTGTTGAAGGGAAAGCAAGCACAGCCCCTGACAGACTGGAATTAGGAATGCAAATGTGTACTTACAGCTTGGCAAAATGCTCAGAAAATTGGGGTTTTAATACTTTTTTTTTTTTTTTTTTTAAATTCGCCATCTGGTCTTACCTCTGAGAAGTGCTGGTGTGCTGCCATGGTACTTAATGGCACCTGTAGTACACCTGGCAAATATACTAATATGCATTTCACTGAACACTAACCTAAAGCATTTCAGAAAAACAAATCCTGTATTTTTTTGCAAATCTTTTCTGGGTGCCACAAATATTGCATTACACTTGGGGATTGGGGAAGGAAGGGAGAATAAAAAGAGGAAGGTGACCAACGACCAGAAAATAAGAGCTTGTAGGTTAATTTCAGTGCCTTTGGACACTCACATAACATCTCTTTGTTTTCCACTCTCTGAAAAGGGTATGGAAGCAGCTGGAATTAATTTTATGCCACACCGAAAAAATCTCAAGTCCTTTCGTAATTCAGACTAAAAATCTACTGCGTGTTTTATATCCTTTTATGCAAAAGGATATCTTTCCCCAGAAATGTTCTTCTCATTTGCTCTGCTTTTCTACAGACAGAGGGCTTTTGTAGCAAATACCATAAAACTGAGGACATAGATGTATTTCTGTTCTGACAGGGTCACTGTTTTCCTACTTTCACCTTTGTTGAAAATTACAAGTAATTAAAAGTCTCATTGGACTAGAAATAGATGTTTGAGAATTTAAATAATTTCACTTGTACACCTGATGGGAGCCACCACAAAGGCAATTTGGTAAACATACTGACAAAGAAGGAAATATCCTCAGCTGGAGTCCCAAGACTTCTCTGATAAGCGCACCCAAAACCTCTGTGATGGGGACTGGCTGGCAGGACAAGGAAACATTGATGGATGCAGGACGAAGAAATGGTGATAACAAGCTGACCTTCCAGGAAAACAGGAGTCGGCAACAACTATTCTGGGAACAGAGGTCCTATGCCCACTCATGTATCTACACTAAAAAGGTACAAAAAGTAACCCAATACCTATTCAAAGAGAGCTTCTCTGCACATTTTTCCAGTGCTTGGCCTGCACAAGATCTCCTGGACAGACCAACCCTTTCTGGGGATGTCTGGCTGACTCCACACTCCATGACATGGCTCATCTTTGAAGTGAGACATTCTTTTGTTGACTGGAGTAGCTTGGTAAGTGTTGTAACAGTAACACATCGTATAATACATCTATAGGCACACACATACAGGCAAAGATTCATAGGCATATACTTACTTCTGTAGTTGGAATTCAGTAATATACACAAATATTTGGTTTAATTTTGTAATATATACGTACTTGCTCTCATACTGGTAATTTTGTAGTGACTTGGACATATGTATTTGTTTTTACTAGTAGTAGCTTTGTACTAATTTGTAATAAAGACATTCTCAGAAACCCAGACCTCCATCTTCTTGTGTTTGTGGAACCCTGGGAACTCTACAGTCATAATATCTGCACACATACCTGTTGGGGAACCCTCATAGCTCGTGACCATGACCTCTACAACATCACTAGTAAAATGAATTGTTGAATGACTACAACAGCTAATGGAGAAGAGCTCCCAGTATAATGGTAGAATGCTTAACATGTTTGATAAGGTCAGCTTCCACACATTTGATAAGGTAGTTCTCTGTTGTCTACTGCTAGATAAGGATTTTTTGTTGTTATGTACCATTTCATGTTTCATCAGTCTAACATCCACCAAGGAGAAAAACCGGAATATTTCTTCATTTCATTTGTGATAAACAAAGAAAATCTTATTATTTACAATCATAAAAATAATTTTTGGAACATCAACAACCTTATGTAATAAAGTTATATATTAAGCTCTTAGTAATATTTTATGGACTGTCAGTGAGATAGAACCTCAGCTAAATTTTTACATATTATTCAAAATTTTAATTTCAGTTCATGCTTAAGATTCTGGCATGGTGTTTAATAGAATTAAAAAGTTGTTTCCAGTAAAAGAGAAGGGAAACAGCTCTACTCAGCTTGTAAGTATCTACCACACAGTGCTGAAGTCAGGAGGAGTTACATCACTCACCCGAGTGAGGTCAATGTGAGGATTTACCACAGAGTTAGGACTGGGGTCCCTAGAGTATCATTAACCCAGACAGTTCTAAAGCGCCCAAAATATATCTCAGTGGGCATTGAACTGTTTAGAAAACAGACCCCTGATTCTGATATGGACCTGAATCAGACTTGTCTTTGAATTAATAATTCTTCAGAATAAGTTGGAAAAGTGACAAGAGGAGAAACAGCTTTCATTGATCTCCACAGAGTCAGAAATATGTTGTGTTACAATAAACATACCACACATATATTAACACCAATAAATAAATATAACAGCACAGATAAGAACATTGATATATTCATAAATTTTGATCTGGTTTCACTTTGTGTATGACCCCATTTCATCTCCGTGAGTTTTTAAGTTTGTCATAACAATCTGTTCTAATCATTTTTTTATGATTAAATGATGTTTTATAGGACAGTTCTATAATCTTGTCAACAGCCATTCCACTGTACACTTTAATAAATGAGACTTATTAGTCATCTGTGGCTGCCTCCTGGTAAGATAAATATTCTAAAAGCTGGATAAATATGACAAATAAAAATCCTTTATTAGAAATATGCCTCTCTGTTTCCAGTGATGAATGACTGTCTCTGCCATTCATATTGCATTCATACTGCAAGACATATTTGTCCCTTGCTCTGCCCCAGCCCACCATATATCTCCTCCTTGACTGCACACTTGCCCCTCTAAAGGCAGATAGCATATGTGAAAAAAGAAACACCTCTTATTCTTTCAAGTCACTTTGCATACTGTTACATTTCTGCATCATATTGTGCTGCATCCCTGCAAGTAAAATAGCCAACTTAGACTGTATGCAATGATAAAAATGTAAATAAACCACTTTTTATATTGTAGTTATTATCCTACATTTATAGCAAGTCAGTGGTACTGCTCATGATCTAGCATAGACTTGAGCATTATGTGAAATTATGATTTATGTTGGTAATATCTACTGTGCAATTTTGATCGTGTGGAAAATGAATAGAACAGGTCAGAAAGTAGTCTTTAATTTTCAGTTATTTAATTTACTTTCTGAATTTACCAAGTTCATTCTAAAGTTTGTGCTATTTATTTTATTACATGAACCATACAAACTGTCTGTTATCATGTTACGTGCTTTTGTGCTTTATTTCTTGTTCAGTGTGTGAACGAGCATAAGCATATGTCACACAGCAGTGTCCCAGCTCCACAACTGTGGCATGAAGCAGGGATCTGAACAGCAGCAGAAATCCTACTCGTTTCATGTCTCAAAACTACGAGATTCTCCTTTTCAACTCCCACCTTCCACGTACATAACTTTTTTTGTAAGAAAGCTTCTGCACCACATCAGCCTGCCTTGTGTCAGCGAACGGCTAGATGCATTGCTCCCAAAGTGGAATCCATGATCCCAGGACAGATACTCAAGGTCAGTATACCACATGCAGAGAGAGATGATCACTTCAATGCTGGATTTGTTTGTAACAGTGAGCACACTGAAAAAAAAGAGTTTTCTGAGCAGACTAATAAAAAAATGTAATGGAGAGAGTATATCTTAAGCTCTGTCCTAATCCACAGCAGAAGCACTTAATTCAAGGCTGAGTGGTAGTAGCTGGTGTTGCAGGATTTACAGTCATAAACACTCCCAGAACTTGGAGAAAAAGTTGCCTAGAAAACAGCAAAGAGGTAGCAGCCTGTCCTTAATGGCATGGCAAGAAGAAGAAGGGCCTTAGGTGGGGAAATTCCCTGTTGTCTTTCCCCTAGCAGTCATAGCGCTAGTCCAGAAGTTAGCACTAATATGCATTCACTTCTGTCTGTCCTTGGAGGGAGCTGCAATTCCCTCCAGGTCTAACCCACAGCTACCAACACCACAGAAGCAAACATGCTGTTAAGCCACAGTTCATTGTGAACTATCTAATATTTTCCAATACGGAATTCATTTTCCAATTCCTCTCTCTTTCTTCCACTGAAGCTTCCAAACCTCTGTTCCCTAAACTCCTTTTTTCATTCGTTCTCCTCCACTGCTTACCATAAGCAGTTTGCACCTACTAGCAGAGACTCCATTCAACAGTGTCCCACTCCTCCTGAATCATATTTTGCCTTCAACTATCAATGGCAGTCACTGCATTGGTCCTGGATGAGGGTTGCCTTTCTCTTGATAAGCAATTACTCAAAACAATCAGCATCAGAAACAGATGACCAAATTACCTTTGATATTGTGTTTTCTCTTCTCTTTTTAGTGCTCAGTTTTAGGAAGACAGGATCAGACTTAACTAGAGTCACAGCAGCAGTTCCCAAGTATCTTCACTAACTTTTTCCTCTTTTTCTCCCAAATGAACAGCTTTTACTACTTTAATACTGTTTACAAGATGCCCATCCCAGATTTTGCCCTGTGTTAAAGATTTCTGCAGCTAAAGAAAAAAGCAATTGAGAAAGTCCTGCTGCAATTTCTTCATTTTGAGCATGTTGTATTTGTTGGTGCAGATGAGCCATCCACTAATAAGTTTTTCAAATTGTCTAAACAAACTTTGAACTTCCTGCTGGTTCATTTCTCTGCATCCTTCTTTTTCTCTTGTTGTCAGCGACATGGTTCCTTCCATGCTGTTAGACCACCTGTTCAAAGAATAATAATAACAATACCCCTTACTGTTAAAAATATAGCATTTCTCCCAAGTTAACAAATTTCCCATTACACCACTTTAAAATTATCTTGGCACAATTAGCATATCCTTATTGATCCCATTGGAAGTATCCAGGCACTATAATGCAACTAGTTAGTCTCCACAGGAAGAGTCAGCCAAATCACCTGCTCACATTCATGGTGGGGTCTAAATAGAATTCCACAGGCAGAAGCACTGAGAGAAGTCACAGTTTATTTAATGTCTGACAGAAGTAAGCTGTGCTGTTATGGAATTAGCTGACACATTCCCTGTACCACAATCAGTGCAAACAAACAAAAAAAAAAAAGCTCAGTTTAGTGGGTACGCTGAAATCCAGTATTTTTAGTATCAAAGTGCAGCTGAGCTCCCTACAGTAACAGTTACCTCCAACAGAGAGACGCTTTGAAAACTAAATTGCCTTCCTTCAAATACTAAATCTAATAGCTTATATTTCTCTAATTATTGTCACTTCCAAAGCATCCCTTGCTAGCTCCAGTAACTAGTTGAGGGAGGAAGTGTCTTGCCCATCCTTAGACTTGAGGATAAGGCTGTTGACATTCCCCCTCAATACCTGCATAGCTTAGCAATGTCCTAAGGTTGTTTAATTGGGGAAATTATTATTTTCTTCTATTCTAGTACAATTTTTCTCATGGGATAGCTTTAAGTCTATATCAGCCTTTGTACAGAAGAGAGAACAGTAATAATGTCCAGCTGTAGAGTGGAATCAGGTCCGGATTTGAGTTCAGCTATGAAAAATACAAATAGATTTTGTAGTCCCACAGACTGCTGTGTCAAGATTTGGTCAACGATGTATGTGCAGGTGTTGAATACTGTTGATCCCAGGTTTTATTTCATACTGTGAGAATGATGGCTTGATTTTGTATTTAAAAACTAAACAAAATGAAACAACAACAACAAAAAAATCAACCACACATAGGTCCCATTGTGTTAGACTCTAGATACAAAGGATTAAAGAAGCAATTATTTCCCCAAAGAACTACAATCTAACTATGTAAAGTATTGTCAGTTCTTTTAAAGAACAGAAGTGAGCAATATATTATATACTCAAGATTTTTTCAGAAGGTTATGACAGAAATACCAGAAGTGACAGCAGGAGGAAATGAAGATAAAATGTCACAGATTCAATCCTCAATCTTAATCAAGCTCATCCTTTACTTCCTTTGAGGGTCCTGATTAACTGCACAAAATGACAGATCCCAAGCTACAGCTTACTTTGAAGGTAATAACGATGTAAGCTGAGGCCACTCCTGTGAATTCTGATGAACAAAAATTACATCCAAGGTCATAAAACCAACTAACCAACCAACCAACCAAAGAACCAAACAAAACCCAAACAGATATGGGATTGCTTGGATATACCGACATTCTAGTCCTGTGAAATAGTTATATCCCAAGGACTCCTAGGACAATCAAATGACTTGCTGAATAATTCACTTATATTGCTGAAAAATGTTCTTCCAGACTTTGGGCATGCCCATGGTATAACTCCAAAAAGGAGAGAAGCACTTGTTTCCCATCTAGACTTCTGAATTCATGCTATAGACACCATGAAGCATGGTTAGAAATTACCAGTGTTCATCTTATTAAAAACCTACCTTTTGGCATGATTTAAACTTGTCTGCCATCTTCACAAAATCAGCACCCTGCACTTTAGAACAGATTTGAAGTATTTAACAGTACATTTAACAGCAAAATATCCAAATAATAAAATCTGTTATATCAAAAGAAAATGCTCAACATAATCAGCTCTGTTGTTTAAAGGTCAGTGTTGAAAGTTATATATGTAAAACAAATCTTGATCTTTTTTCCTTTTGTAGATTTTACAGAGATGTTAATTATAACATTAGGCTTTGCTGATATTATTATTTAAAAAAAAAAAAGTAAAAAGCAAAGAGAGGTTGGTTTTCACTGTTGTTTTTCACTGTTTTTTTTTTTTTCTTCTTGTTTTTAAGTCAGAGACATATTTTCAAGTTCGGTTAGGAAAAAATTCCCGTGTGTCATGGGTCTGAGAGGAACATGGAACAAAAGGTCAAATTTCACTTGCTGCTGCATGTTTCTGTGTGGAAGCCATACCCACAATGGGAGAAGGATGCAGCCTGACAATGACTTGAGTGGGCACAGAAAAGCTTTAGAAAAATACAATTTAAACACAGTTGTGAAAAAAAAACCTGACTGGGAATGCTATATTCTTACTTTTTGATGATGCTGATGTGGGTTTGGGGGTTTTTCATGGGTTTTTTTGTGTGTTTGTTTTTTTTTTTTTATTTTGATGTTAGTGATTGCCTACATAGAAAATCACATCCAAGGCAGTATGTTTTCCCTGAACACTCTTAGTTGCATCGTCCTGGCAGATACTCAGTTTCTATTGTTATTCAGTACTATCTTAAATATGTTTATTATCTTTTGCATGAACTAGTTCTCCCGGAACCAACAATTTACTTAAAATTTCCTATCTTCTAGATTATATCCTCTAGTTTTGTGGGGAATTTGTCTTCACAGAAGTAAGAAAACCTTCCCCTGTTAGTGGTGTTATCATCCCAAGTCATGATGCTGAAATTTTTCACTTTGTTACCTAAAAATCTTCTCCATTCAAATAGGGATAATTGGAACCTCCTTAATTTTTAATCTAAACTTAGACTCTTGAGACTCAATAACACTTTTTCTGCATCTTCTGAAAGACGTTAATATCCTCCCTACAGATCTGTGAGTAATTGCTCACAAAGTTTTCTACCAGAGGACTCCCAAGCGCGTGATACGATAACATTATAATCTTCAGCTTAGAATTCTCTCTTTTCTGCTGGTACTGACTCAGATTCTATTTGTGTTTCTAAAGGATGCTCTGTATGGAGTAATCAGTTTCAGTGATTTTATTTCTTTTTCCCTTACAGAGTATCCTCTTTTCCTAATCAGTGTGTTGAAAGCTTCCTGTATTTCAGATTAGTTTTGAAAACATAAGCAATAGTTTTCTGTGAGTGACTTTTTTTGTTGGGAGTTTCTCAGAAAATTAGCTCTTACAGAAAAGGAGTGTGTTTGGATCACCAAATCATTAATCAATGAAATTAGCATTAAAATCAACACTGCATACATATGCTAACAAAAAATATAGACAGCCATCTACTCAATCATATGCAAGCAAACATAGCAGGACTTGAATTTCAGGTTTAGTAATAAAAAAATTCTAATCCTAGAAAGAAACAAGAAGAGACAATAGGAAATGAAATCTTGATTTATACAGAGGAAGGAAGGAAGGATTAAGCTCTCCCTTGTACAGTACATGATCCATGTGACAAGGAATAGATTACAGCACCGTATATATGGATTTCCATGAATATATATATATACCAGCTACATTAAACTGACAATGCAATTAAGCCATAAAGGGTTTTATCATAGGCAAAATTCCATGAATCTGTCAACAATACTTTTTTCCAGTTTTATTCTGACTTTAACAACTGATGGAGAAACATTATTTTGCTTCCTTCCTTAAATATTATTTCCTGTCATCTGATAGCTGCCTCTATAAAAATCAGCAATCAATCCTTGCTTTAGAAGAAGCCAAAATCTAGAAGCCTGTAAGTCCCCACAAAAGGCTTTTTCGTATACATATTGAGAGACAATTTTTGCGGGATTTCAACCTGAGCAGTGTGTACAGAAAAGAAGTTTGAGATTTGAATTTTATGTTGTCTTGAGTGTTAACCATAAATAAGGGAAGAGGCTTTTTGTTAAACTTGCAGAATAAATCCTTTCTACTGCTTCTGTGGTAGTTAATGGAAACAAGCTTTTTCATGTGTCTCTATCTGGTCGTAAAACTTGGGTGACTGACTCTGTCAGTCGTTTCAGTGGAAACATGACAAGAAGAGCAGCTCCTGATATCTCCAGCTAATCTCTGAAGTAACTAGATTTGTGCCATTTCTGACTTGTTTATACCAAAACTCATTCTTTGAACTGAATCTGGAAAGTACCTGTAAACTGCCACAAGCTACAGATTACATAGGCAGTGAGATCCCAAGGGAAAAGGCTATAGACAGGCAGGTTACGGCTCTTACCACCATGCTTTGCAGATGAAACTTCTGACAGAATCTAGATGGAGGCATTTCTAGTTACAACTTCTTCAGCTTTAACTTCCTTTCAAAGAGGAAGAATCAATAAGCAGTGGAAGAACTCTTTATCCACACATGGATGGCTAGCTGAATGAAACTTTTTTTTGCTCTTCTAATTTTTCTTTTTGCTGCTATGCAAATGTCCCAAAACAAAGAGTGACATCTCTGGCTGTTGTTTACTGTGTGTTTCTTCACTGTGACTTTATGGCAGGGTAGTTTAAATCTTTCACTGTAGAACAGAAATAATTGAAGCCCAATGTAGGATACTGCTGAGTAAATGTGTGGCAGATGCACCCACCCTGACAAAGACCAGGGCCTTTAGGGCCATGGAAAAAAAGGCCACTGACTCTTTTCACACCCTTTCTTTTCTTTGATTCTTTTCACGCCTTTACTGTGACTGGTGTCAGGTACAGGGCTGCTGAAAGAAGGGATCTCTGGCCAATGAGGGTCAACATGACCATATTTGACCACAGTTGTGTGCTTCTTGTGTGCTTCTTTCTGTTTCAAATGCTTTGACCTCAGGCATAAGACACACAGAGGGGGATTCATCTGATTCAGCGTAGATGTTAGGCTTAGTCAGTCCCTTTTGGATCCATGGAAAGAATGGGCATTTCCAGGTACAATTCTCATCCTCAAGGAGGCATCTAAAACAGATCAAATGATTCATGCCTTTAAACTGTTTTACTTCTCCTCACCGAGAATAAAAGGCATTTAGGAAAATAATTCAGATGTAGATATCTTTGCTATAGACATCTAGAGTTCAGCAAAATAAATTAACCTTCACAGCCAGGTCTGACATCTAAAATTGTTTTACTTTGTGCATACCTCAAAGTATACCATAAAAATAAGATATTCACAATTTTCTATACCAGGGCAATGTTTTTTCTCTAGTACTTGAAATTCAAGGAAGAAAATAATAGAGAGAGATACACTAGAAAAAACGAGGAAAAGAAAGAATGGAACTTACTATAATTCAATAATGTGTTGAGCACTACATGAAGGGATGAAAGCAATGCAGCCTTGATGGAGTGGAACACCCTGGAAAACAGTAAATGACAAAGCTGTAGTCATTGTTCTCCTCCTCTCAAGTTCTTATTTTCCAGAGATCTCAAAGCACACTATAAACAGAAGAACTCTCATGATTTTAATTATATAGAGACATAAATTGAAGTGCAAAGGAAGGAAGATATTTAACAAAGGTTGCTTATTAAGCTAATGGTAGAGCTGGAGTGGAATTTTTCTTAGTTCCATTCCAAGCCACATTGAACTTTCATAGTGCTTCAGTCTGTAAAGTCTTTCACATAGAAAAAGAACAAGAACACATTGGAGATCAGCAATGCATGTATAACCATCTTGTAGAAAAGGCAGTAACACATTTTGGCAGTAACACATTTTGTCACTCACAGTGCTGATGAACTAGTTCCTATGACATTATCAGAAACATAGATTTCATCCAAAATGCATTCTTCTTTGTCCTGATTTCAGCTGGGACAAAGTCAACTTTCTTCATAGTAGATAGTAAGAGGTTATTTTTTGGATTTGTGCTGAGAAGAAAGCTGATAACATATTGATGTTTACGGTTGCTGCCAGGACAGCCAAAGACTTTTCAGCTTCTCTGCTGTGCCAGTGCCTGTGGGTGCAGGATAAGCCAGGAGGGAGTGCAGTCCCAAATATTAGCCCAGGATTCGACCTCAGGTTTAGGATTGAGACCTGAATTGGACAATGGTATATTCCATATCATGCACGTCATGCCCGGTATATACATGAGACTCTGTCAAGAAGTATTCTCTCTCTCAGGTCATCTCTGTCATCCTTTTGGTTGTCTTGTGGTCTCTCTGACACTCAGGCTCTTGTCTCTTTTCCAGGGTTGCAGTTTCAGAATTCTCTCTCCTCCGGTATCCTTAGCTGTGAACAAGCCAAACCACAGTTATCAGGTGGTGAGCAGTTTCACTGTGTATCACTCATTTGTATATTTGTATATAATTACTATTATTATTACCAACATTATTTTGATCATTATTATTATCGTTACTATTTTCAATTTTTTTTTGTCATTTATTTATTAAATTGTTCTAATCTCAACCCACCAGTTTCTTTTCCCTTTACCCCTTTAATTCTCTCACCCAACACTGAGATGGGGTGGGGGGTGAGCAAGTGGCTGTGTGGTATTTGGCTGTCAGAGAGGTCAAATTGTCACAGTCCTTTTTGGCGCCAAACATGGGGCTCAAGAGGTTGAGATAAAAACAGATTTGGTCAGAGTGTATTAAAACAAACTTCTGATAAGCATTCATTATGTTTCCTCAGATGTTGCTGTGGCAAATATTGTGATATTTGCTGGACATACTGTTTCTCAGTATTTGTGTGCTGCCTATCACCTCTGGGAGCGGGCGAAGGTCATCATTTGGCTGATTAAGAGTATCGTTGTGTTATGTTGTATGATGTAATCAATAAGGGAGGAGATCTTTATCACTCACAGGAAGATTTTTGGCCAGAAGCCAACTCCACTTGACAACTAGCCAAGTGAAGCTGCAGCTTCATCCCTGTACTCTGGGTGCCATCTGGCAGACATTACTGCCAATTACACCAGTTGCATTTGTCCTGTGGAGAGTCAATTCATGAGGGGGATGTCTCCTTCACTCTCTCCTTCTCCTCCAGACCATTTACAAAAGCTTTTGGGGATTATGAATACGGAATGGTATTTGGGATGCTTAAACCAGCATTTTTTATTGATGTTATCCTGTTGCACGACCTTGTGATTGTATGTCAACATACATACATTGTTAAGGTTAATTGACGATGCATTCCATACCTTACCAGTGTTACCCCAGCTGCCACCTTAGGCCAGCTGCCACGAACACTATGGTGACTCAAACCCCCATGTCTGTTATGACTACACAGACCACAACTGCTCAAACTCTGGCGCCCATTACGGCTGTCCCAACTATGGCAACAAGCACTGTAGCTACTCAGACTTACATGAAAGCCACAGCCACAGCTACCCGAACTTGTATGACAGCTACAGCTGCACCTGTTCAAACTCTCATAACAGCCACAGCTGCAACTACACAAATCCCCGGCACCCATGGCAGCGACTCCAACCCCAGCACCAAGCACTGCAGCTACAACCATGGCTACTGAAACTCCACTGGGAAGAACCTGAGGTTTTGAGCTGTTATCAGCTGCCCCCATATGGAAGAGGAAAATTACATGAAAATAAACACGTGTAGAAAAGGAGGAACAGAAAAACCAGAACAGATTCACAGGGTTACTAAATGTTAATACTTTTTGGAAGAAGAAAAGAAGAAAACCCTTCTGAAATCCCTATTCGATCTGTAGCATCTCCATTGCTAAATGTAATTTAAAACTACAGTGATTTGATCATGTATACTGGAGTGTTTGTATGAATGGTCTTTTTCCACATTTACAACAAATTATTATATTGGCAGTGCTGTGTAAACATCCTCTTGTGTAGCTGTCAAACCAACTCTGAAGCAAGCCTTTTCTTTCTTTTTTGTATTTATGTCCCTTTAAAATCTCCTTTCTTCTGAGGAACAGAAATCAAAATAAGCAGAGTAACAGTAGGCATAATCCAAAAAATACAGTTTTTCAGAGATAAAAAAGCATCTTTGATGGGGAAAAGAACCCTATCATATCTGTAAATAAGCCTTTTTACAATGCATCACTGTAAGGCAGAACTCTTTCTTCAAGATATTGAAACTTTGATTTTTTTGTCAACTTCCACATACTGTCATATGAGAGTGGATAAAAACTAAAAAAGTTATGCGTGTATAAAAATTAAGAAGTTATGTGGTATGTGAGTTAATTGTTAATTGATAAGGTACAAAAGAATTCTTCGAACTGTGTTATGTGAAGACTTTCAACACAGACTGCCACTTGAAATACAGAATTAGCTACATTAGCAGGGGATTGATCAATCGAGCTATTCCTACATGATCCTAGTAGACAACCCATACTCCATGTGGCAAGTCATGTGCAGGTCTCTGCCATGCTAAAGGGGCAATGAAATATTTTCCTGAACCCACATATAATGACTGTTTTATCCTGAGCACACCACCAGGAGCCAAAAATGGAGGATACCACACAGCAACAGCAGAAAAAAAAAAAAAAAAAAAAGAAAAAAAAAAAAGAAAACATCAAAATAATTTTATATCAGGTAAAAAGTCTCTCCTTGTCCTCAAAATCAAGTGACTGAAGGCCTTTGTAATTTTAATCATTGTCTTCCTACAGTTGCAACTGTTCTGAGCCCGCTGGAGGCATCCCAGGCAACCTTGTCACCCCTTTTACTCATTAAAGAAGCGGAGAGGCAGGCTGTTTATGGATTCATAAATTCCAACACCATACGGTAACACCAGGGCTAATCAGCTATAACACACAGGGGGAGACTACAGGAAACAAGAGGAGGAAGGTGGTCACGTTTAGTGATTTTTTCATAGCAAAACTGGAGCTCAATTTTGTGAGTCACAGAAAATGGAAAACTTGAGGAAAGAACAAGGACATTCTTTCTGCTAAAGGACATATGAAAGCTTTTTATAACAAGATTTTTAAAAATTCCTTCAATGAAACCCAATTATGCTGTTCTATGCAAACTTCTCCTTGGAATATCTGTACATCTACAGCCCCCAGATTGTCTGTTTAGAAATAATAATCATTTTTTAAAATGAGAAAACTCTGATTCAACAACACTGTAGGTTATATGAGTGAACAGATGCATAAAGGGAAATTACTCTTCCAGTCTTTTTATAAACTGCTCAGGCTAATTTCCATACCCCTAGCTTCTTCCTCACATCTCTTCTAACTTGCATTCTTCTGTCTCTGATATTGTTTTAAAGGTCCAGATTTTATGAGGATGAAAGTTATCTATTGGTTAACTTTCAAGTATGGATGTTTTTAAAGAGATATATTTAATACAAGATTAAAATTACTTATATATCTGACTTTTTTCTTGATTTAATGGTATTATAATCAAGAATCTATTGAGCATTTTTGCATCTTATTATGCAATGCATTTTACTTTGCATGACAATACATCATGCACATTTTACAGTAAACTGCAATTCACCTAAGAAAAATACAACAGCTAAAAAATTACTGGAACAACATAAGATGAATAGACCTGTTTATTTTCAGATTTTAGTATTCTAACACGCTCATAATTGTTACATGCTTTATTGAATAAACTATCATTAATGGAGAAGCAAGTGAAAATTTAGGTGTTTTCAGACCTCAGTTAATCAAAGATTATTAATTAACATAATAAGAACATTTTTTGTTTAACAGTGCCCACTCTCTTAACTGCTGCATATCAGGTTGTTTAGAAAAGTGATGAAAAAACACAGAAGTCTATTACTTAAATAAAGC
>NW_010127878.1:5884-7356 GCF_000699245.1 Pterocles gutturalis | reverse complement strand
AACTTCTTCACTGAAAAATCTATTAACTCATCCTTTATTTTTTCATCTAATATTCAATCTGTAAGAAGAAAAATTGACCTATCAGTAGAGCCAAACAATAGCCAGGGGACTTATGACTGATCTTGTCTGGGAAATAGAGGGGCTGATTCAATTACGCTACCTACCCTGTTAGTAGTTCTGTAAGCTTCTTGTACCCAATTTATCCTAGCAATGACTTCGCTAGAAGGGCTGGCACAAAGTGCAATTGAGATGAGTTCTAGGCTGCACACAGCAGGCCTTTGCCTGTGTAAAGAGGACAAAAGACAAGGAGGAAAAAGGACACCCCTGATAGCACAGCTCCATCACATCCCTCCCACAGACACCACGCACGTTGCTGCAGGCCACAGTCCTTTGCTGGAACATGTACCTGGACTCCCACCTCCAAGCTAACTCAGCTCTTACACAGCTTTTTTCCTGCTGCATGGAAATCTCCGTGCCAGCTGGTGCCAGTGGGATCAATATTTCACTGTGAACCTCAGACCCTGCTGCACTTGGTGTGGCTGCAGAGGCTGAGCTTGACAACGCTTCAAACGAGGTCGCAGTTCTCTAGTCCCACACCTCGACCGCAGGTCTCTATTAATTGTCAGGCTGTCATGCCAGCTACAATGTTAGAAGATCCTTAATCAATAGATAACCATACTGTCCAATTACTGGTTTACAAATTATACCATTAAGCAGTTGCACTTATTTACAACTGTCAAAATGTAGGTCATGTTTGACTGACTTGGTTAATCACCCGCAAAAGAGAAAGCTCTATGAACATGAAGATCCTGAAAGTGGCATTTCTGGCGATAAAGAAATGAGTGAGACATAGTCTAGCCATACTCTAAGTGTACCTTTACGTTGCAGCTGTCACTTCTCTTTGAGGTAGCACATACACTAAAAAAATGGGCTTGAATCAGAAAATAATGCAAAAATGCAAATTCTGCTGGTTCTTGTAGAACTTCTGTTCACAGGAACTGTACCATTTAAACCAATACAATAGAAGAGAACAACACAAGATTGGAATTTAATTTGCATATGAACAGAAATAACTATGAAAATGATGCCTGATGATCCTAATTACAGATGTCTGCCATAACTGTTCGTTGCTGCAGGTAATCCATAGAAGATATTCTAACAGTGAAGTGACTAAGAGCAATATAAATAAAAGCCAGACTCTGCGAAAGCTGACCCACGCCACTACTGCAGGGTTAACGAAAACGAGATGTCAGACTGCTGACTCTAAACAAGGCAGTTGACAGAGACTCCATTTGTTTTAGTATTTCCAAGAAAAGGTGATCTCTATATTATATAAAATACAAACAATATCGCTAATTACAAGTTTAACCTTTACTGTTACAAAAGTATTACTGCGAGGAAAGAAAATATCAAAGGGAATTGGAGGATTAAAGAAACAAAATTGTTTTCCCATGGGCACCATACAGGAGTTC
>NW_010127878.1:368-5873 GCF_000699245.1 Pterocles gutturalis | reverse complement strand
CAGTACGAGACTAAAACTCGGCCACAAGACGATCCTTCTTGCACGTGGGATCAGCCACACAAATGGCTCAAAATGGGACACCTACATCAAATTTAACAGGACCGCATTACTGAGCTGCATAAGGTCTGTGAAACGTGAGGTGGAAGCCACAGGATTTACTGTGGGGTTTTAAGATACATTCAGCATATACCTCTGTATAGGCAATTCTTTTTGAAATACATATGCATGAGTAACAGCAACATAACAAATTAAATTACTCATTGGAGAAGTCTACTGCTGAAGAAGAAAAGTAGGAAATTTAATCCGATACAGTGGATATATGGTGATACTGCCTCGTATTTCTTGTCTTCAGCAGGAATAGACTAGAGCAGACAACTGAAACAGCTTAAAGCCATCCAGATGCAATGATGCAGACTAGCTCAGAGTGACAAAAGAATCTTTACCCTGAGTGTTTGGGTAAGAATCACTGAGCTGTAAGAAAATCAAGCTAAGGTTCAAAGCTATTCTTATTCAGCTGTGGTAGATGCTACAGAATTTTCTTCTGCAAGTTAAAAAGTAGCATGAGTTTGGGAAACTAAAGTATCAGGCCACATTTCTTCATCCAAAGTTGAAGTCTGGAATGCTGTAACTACTCCCTATTTTGTCCAGGCACATGGCTACTTAAACACCTGACAAGTTGAAGTATTTGACACCTTCTTTTTTCTACTACAAATAGCTTGATTTTTTTTCCCTACTTGTAATAATGAAGCCAGGATTTCACCACTGAAGAATGAAATAATTTGAAAAACACCACGCTCTCATTTAACATTCCTGATACAATGCAGAAATCACCACCCAAGCTAACCCTGTGTTCTGCTAGATAGCGCTGGTACCGTTTTTGCCAGAGCTGTCAGGTGGTACGAATGAGCCAAGTCACTGCACTGCCGTGAAAGCAGCTTTCAGGCTGGCTTCGCACAGTCTCAAAGGCCTTGCTTTCGGAGAAGCATGGACACCAGGCAGCTACAGAAGATAAGTTCATGCATTCCTCATTCCTTCAAATCTACCGCTCTTTGAATTTCAAATTTTGGTAGGTATTACATTCCAATGAAGACGTATCGAGATCATCATCATAACTGTCCACTTCATTGTAACAGTTTGACTTGACCATGGAATTTTAAATTTTTCACAATAAATCTCCAGGTAAGATGGAAATTTGCCCTAATTTTTGGTTTCTTTCCCTTTATTAACAGGCAAAATTTTTGGACAAAGTAGGTATCACGTTAGAGGTCTATATCCTCAGGGGTGCAATGGACGCAGTACCACCATTAAAAGATAAACATCTTTTAATCAGGGACTTAAGGTTTGAAAAGGTTGAAGTAAGACTTTACCAGCCAAAAATACCAACAACTGGCCAAAGAAGAGGAATAGTTTATCTTCATGGAGGAGCTGGACGGTTTGGAAGCATTCGTAAGTAATGTATATAATATGAGCTATAACTACAAATACTATGTAGTTTCTGATTTGACATGGTATTTCTTAAATTACAGGAAGAGATAGTAAGTTAAGCATTATAAATAACAAAATTAATTTCAGGACAGCAGAATAATTTTATTTACATGCAGTAGGCATCACGTTAAATTGTCTTTATACAGGTCATGTATCTAGAACTTCTATTCTCTGATGATTTATCACTTGTTTTCTTCCTCCTTGTCCCACATGCTTACAAGAAAAGTTGAAAATCTCATTATAATTTTATTTCTTATTGTAAAGAACCCAATTTGTGTTCACATGTGTGTGCAAGCTTGTGTGTACGGGTAGATATTGCTGTGTGTCTTTATAGTGTCAAAACAAGTAAAAAATACATTTTGGCATTTGAAATGGAAAGGCGTGAGAGATTAGTTGGTAGCTCATGCACAAGAAAAATTATGGTGCTAGATTTAGCAGGGGTTTTGGGTTTGTTTGATTGGGTTTTTTTTAAATAACTTCTCATCTTCAATACCACTTTAGAAGTGGCAGCACTGGTTCTTTCGACTAACTAACTTTCCAAAAAGGAGACTGAAACAATGCATTGGTGTAAATCCCAGGTTTCTTACTGGCAGGAAGATTCCCATAGATGCAATGGAATTGTGAACAAGGTCCCAATTAGAGCATGGCACCGTAAGAGAACTGTCCTGTCTCATCACAGGACAGAGATAAGAATTTCTGAATATTTTAATTCAACTGATTTTTAAAGCAAGTTACAATTCCATTGAAATATTTTGTTTTACAGGGGCCTATGAAAGAACATGCAGCTATTTCGCTAGAAAAACCAATTCAGTGGTTGTGTCTGTTGGGTAAGTGGAATCAATCCAGACACACGACAATGCGTAGTCACCACAAACCAAGTTCCTTGTCAAGTGCATACACTAGTTATATTTAAAGATCACACCAGCACTAATTACACTTAGTTAACCAATCCCCACTTGCTTATTTCCAAAGAAAATACATCATAATAATTTAATAATTTGTATCCACCACGAAGAGGTGAGGATGTTTTTGTTTCCTAAAGCTGTATCCAAACCACCTGAAGTTGAAAGCCAACACTGTGTTTGAAGTGCAACTGTTTCTGTTGAAAGGATAGTTGCCCAGACCACTAAATGCTCAGTTGAGTAGTAGTTCTGAAAAACTGTGGGGGGGAATATCCACATTTAACTTGCAGTCAACCTGAGATGAACATTTAAAATATTTTTCTGATGAGCTCTAATGCATTTTTAAAAGAGACAATTTTTTAAAGTTCAGGAAAAGAGCTGGTCTCTTGGAAACTGATTAAAATTGCACTAGTTACTATTTACACCCTAAATTCTTGAAGAACCATTACTCTTATTGATCGTGTTTATAAAGAATTCAGCTTATAGAAAACTGGAAACCTTTTACATTTTCATTATCAATTTTCTACACTCATATTCTCTAATAATTTGTTGGGAAACGTTCACTCCAATTTCTAACTAGAATTGCTGATAACGGATTTATCCTTGCCTTGACACCTAACTCTACAATAACTCAGCATGTGCCTTCAGTCACCAAAAAGACAGGTAAAAAGTATTTTGCAAAGATAGAATAGTGTACTGACTCCCCCCAAACATTAACAATAGCAAATAGCAAATAATACACCAAAAGCAATCATTACCATCAATTCTACTGCTGTAATTATAATCTCAGAATATTTTCCTATTTTCCGAATGAAATAGAGGACTGAAAAGATGACAACGGGATCATTCACTAGGTATGACTATGTTAAAACACCTTCACTCCTATTCAGGTATCGCTTAGCTCCTGAGCATCCATATCCAGCCCAGTTTGAGGATTGTCTTGCTGCCACCGCACACTTTATGAGGACTGCACAAGAGTACGGAGTAGACCCTTCTCGCATTATCGTCTGTGGAGACAGTTGTGGAGGCACACTCGCTGCTGCTGTTGCCCAAGCACTGGTGAACAGAAGAGACCTCCCCAAGCTGAGAGCACAAATGCTAATCTATCCTTTTCTCCAGAGTGTGGACTTCAATTTGCCTTCTTATCAGCAGAATGAGAAAGTCCCCATTTTGTTAAGGGAACGAACCCTTGAGCTTAGTTTGAAGTATCTTAATAAAGACTTGTCACTCACAAAAGCAATAATTAAAGGCTGTCATATTCCAGAAGATTTGCAACTGAAGTATCAGAAATGGGTGAGTCCCGACTACATCCCTCATGAGTTTAAAACAAGAGGCTACAAACCAAGTACAAGACATCCATTCTCAAAGGAACTCTACGCACAGGTCAAGTCTATGTTTGACACCACTTTTTCACCACTGCTAGCTGAGGACAGTGTTATTGCTCGACTTCCTGAGACTTTCATTTTGACCTGTGAACTCGATGTGCTTAGAGATGACGGACTGCTGTACAAGAAGCGATTAGAGGATCATGGTATAAAAGTGACCTTGTGCAATCTGCAGGAGGGATTCCATGGAGTAGTATTCTTTGCTCTTTTAGGTCAGCAGATAGGATTCCGAGCTGGAAAGAAAGGCCTGGCAAAGATGGTAAATTTTCTAAGATTGATGTAAAATTCCACTCCTTGCTTTCCTTTCCTGATTCCTATTTCTCATTGCTTCCAAAGATGTTTAAAAAACACCTTCAATTTTCCTTTTCTTAAATAATCTTCTTAAATTTTTGCATCTGTCTTCTTTTTACCCAATAAATTGATTTGATGATGGCTTTTCCTCTATTTTCTCTTATGATAGGCAAAACCAGGTGAACTCACCTTTCTTTCCTCTACCACCTCTTCACACTTTTCTCCTGCACTCATAAAATGTCTGGTCCTGATGGCAAGCGTTTTGTAATGTTTGGCAGTTTGGCTCAATAAAGTTCAGGTAATATTCATACATAAACTGCTCTCTGAGGACAACTCGGGGCAGGTAACTGGGCAGGAATCTACAGGTTAAGTGTATAATGAGCACAGTCCATGACTTATCAAAGCCTCTATCTAGTGAAAGCTGAATTCGAGGCAAGCTTAAGAAGAACCGAATATAGCAGAAAAGATTTGAGCATAGACATAAAAGAATGAAGTGGAAGGAAAGGAGGTCAGGAGAAGGGTTAGGCTGGAACTACAGATGTTATAAAAAGTATTGGTTAAGGAATACAACATCTATTAAAAAAAGCATGCATACACATTTTATATATATATATATATGTTTGCCGACAACACCAAGCTGTGTGGCATGGTCCACACGCTGGAGGGAAGAGATGCCATCCAGAGGGACCTTGACAGCCTTGAGAGGTGGGCCCATGCGAACCTCGTGAAGTTCAACAAGGCCAAGTGCAAGGTCCTGCACGTGGGCCAGGGCAACCCCAGGCACAAACACAGGCTGGGCGGAGAATGGATCAAGAGCAGCCCTGAGGAGAAGGACTTGGGGGTGTTGGTACACAAGAAGATCAATGTGACCTGGCAATGACAAGGGATAATGGTTTTAAGCTGAAAGAGGGGAGATGGAGATGGGATCTGAGGAAGAAATGTTTTCCTGTGCGGGGGGGGAGGCAGTGGCCCAGGTTGCCCAGAGCAGCTGTGGATGCCCCATCCCTGGAGGGGTTCAAGGCCAGGCTGGATGAGGCTCTGGGCAACCTGGGCTGGTGGGAGGTGTCCCTGCCCATGGCAGGGGGTGGCACTGGGTGGGCTTTAAGGTCCCTTCCAACCCAAACCATCCTGGGATTCTGTGATTCTATGGAATATACAGTAATATCAGTTACTTTACAAAGAGCTTGTATTAACTGTCAGCCCGCACTGTCTGAAGCAGGAAGCACTTTCTCATAGAGGAGCAATGTAAAGTGGCAGTATATCACAAACAAAAGGGTTCAGGAACAGAACAGAACACTGTCAGGATCTGAAAATTAGTGAAATGCTGGAAAGCTCAGTACAGCTGGAAGGTCTTGACACTATTTGAACAGCTCTGTGTTACAGGAAGCTGTTAAATTAAGAAAGGGAAAACAAATTGCTGTGCATCATTCTGATCACCAGAT
>NW_010127878.1:0-332 GCF_000699245.1 Pterocles gutturalis | reverse complement strand
ACCCGAAAGACAACACAAAAGGTCACTATGCGTTTTAGACTTAAATATTTTTACTAAACCTGTTGTTATGCCTTCACAGACTAAAGGTGTACGTTTAGCAACAAGGCACATTTTAAGCCATAACAGTTTTAAAGTTAGATCACCTGTTCTAAACCAATCCAGTTACAGTGGTTTATTACAGAAGTCTACATCTTCAATTATTTTCTGCTTTGCTATCTTCCCATTACCCCTTTGTATATTAACAAAATATTATAGTTAATATACAACAGCAAGTATTTTGAAAAATAAGCAATTAGAAAACACTCCAAAATTATTTCTTATAAATAATATTA
>NW_010127877.1:0-481 GCF_000699245.1 Pterocles gutturalis | reverse complement strand
TGGGAGATGTGCCTGCGATGGCCTTAAAGCGGGTTAAAAGGCTTCAAGTCATGATTTTTTTAAACGCAGCCACTCTCAGCGCCCAGGACATGGTGAGGATCGTGGCTTTTCTTAGCTTAGGTCTTGCTGAATAATAAAAAAATTTAAAAAAAAAATGCTGGGGAAAAGGGGACACCGCTGCCAAACACCACACCGGAGCCCTTGCCATGCCCTGGCCCTGGAGCATCACCCCCCTGCCCCGAGCATCCCAGCAGGCGCCGAGGGCTGATCCAGCTTCTCCCCAAAACCCAGCTCCACCAGCTGGAAAAAAACCTGGAAAACACCTGGAAAAACCAGGAAAACCTGTTTCGGGCTGGGAAACCAGGGTGGAATCCGGGGAACCCCCAGTGGGAGCTTCCATCCACCTGCGGGGAGCCGTGCGGGGTGAGATGCTCGGAGGGCACCCTGGGTATAGCTATAGATACATACACACACGTCTCTG
>NW_010127876.1:32097-34510 GCF_000699245.1 Pterocles gutturalis | reverse complement strand
AGGAGACGGTGTCGGAGCGCGGCGGAGGGGTGGGGGTGACCTGCTGCTCGCCCTTTGGGTGCCCGGCAGCGGGGGCTGTGACATGTCCCCCCCGTGGGGCGCTTGGCGGGTGTTAGGGAGCTTGGGGGTTTCTTTTAATGGTGTAAATAGTGAGTCTTTGAGTCTCTTATTGGAATCCCAGAATGGTTTGGGTCAGAAAGGACCTTAGAGATCATCGAGTCCCACCCCCCTGCCATGGGCAGGGACACCTCCCACTAGCCCAGGTTGCTCAAAGCCTCATCCAGCCTGGCCTTGAACCCCTCCAGGGATGGGGCATCCACAGCTTCTCTGGGCAACCTGGGCCACTGCCTCACCACCCGCACAGGAAAACATTTCCTCCTAATATCTCATCTAAATCTGCCCTCTTTCAGCTTAAAACCATTACCCCTTGTCCTCTCACTCCACCCCCTGATCAAGAGCCCCTCCCCATCTCTCCTGTAGCCCCCTTTCAGCACTGGAAGCTGCTGTAAGGTCTACCTGGAGCCTTCTCTTCCCCAGGCTGAACAACCCCAACTCTCTCAGCCTGTCCCTGTACAGGAGGTGCTCCAGCCCTCTGACCATCTCCGTGGCCCTTCTCTGGACCCACTCCAACAGGTCCATGTCCTTGTGCTGGTGGCCCCAGAGCTGGACTCAGCACTGCAGGTGGGGTCTCAGAGAGTGGAGTAGAGGGGCAGAATCTTGACATTAGCTCCAGGCTGTCACAGGAGCTCAGTCTAGAGAGAATGGGAGAGGGTCAGATGTACGGTGGGGAGGAGGAGGAGAGGTGCAGCCCCCGCAGGGCCTGTGCATGCCCCCATTTCCTCACATGCTCCACGTGTGACGGGTGGATCCCGTGCAGCACTGATAGCAGCCTCTGCACTTTGCGTGAGAGCTCCAGGAGAGGAAGCTGAGCTCTGCGGCTCAGAGAACCGCTGAGAGGAGGCTGGTAGCCAGCTGTGATGGCTATCTAGCAGGCACAGAGGTGGCCTTCAGCAAAGGCTTTCAGATGGCTGCAGAAGGAAGGCTGCTCATTTGAAAAGCTGTTGCAATAATGAAGGGCCAAAGAGTTTCCCCAAGCAACAGCGTTTCTATCCTGGGTTGGTTGGTCACGGTGTGCCAGACAAAGCCGGTCTGGCTCTTGACCCTTCGATTCTTTCAGGGTGGTATCTGGGTAGTGATGTTCTCTGTGGTATCATCAGTCTTCATGTGAGGGAAGACTTGGACTGGGCTTTCTCAGCGAGTCTCAGTCCTGGGGCTCATGCACATGAGTGAAGAAGACTTTGAAGGTCTGCTGCAGAGTAGCTTCTTCCTTTTTTTCCAATGTGCTTGATGTTAAGACTATAGCAAAGTGTATGGACTTGGTTAGTGTGGACAGAAAAACAGACATTTGTGTAAATGAAACGAAACTGGGAGGAGGTGCAGATGGCAGCAGAGTCAGAAGAATAATAGAGTCACCCCAGAACTGGGTTTCCTTTGGGTCTGCGCATTGTTTGTTAATGGGGCGGGGAAGAAGAGGCCACTCAGCTTTTGTAATTCTTTATTGTGTGTAAGTACACGTCCAGGGTGTGGAAATACATGCATGGACCTATTTTGATGGGTAGATTTAGTTCTGAATTAATAGTATATCTGTAAGAAAAACAGGAAAGGGAAACTGCTGAGTAGGTGCAGCTTAGAAATAAGTGATGGTGAAGCAGTGAAACTAGAATTGCAGAAAAAAACCAGTCTGTGTGAACAGCAGCTGCCAGGAGCTCATAGATACAAGTGAACTGTCTTCCCTGGGTAGTGTCTGGTGGGATCTTGTATAAAGAATCTCCAGCTCAGAATTTGTGTGAAAATCATATTTTAAAGGGCTGGGGATTCTCTCCTTCAGCAGAACATGCTGTTCTACAGCACATCTCTCTGTTATTAAGAAAGTAAATTTTTATTAGACAGCAGGTGTTCAGGTCAGCCAGTGTAGGTGCAGAAAACATACTTAAATGCTTGGAAAAATGGAAACAGTTGTCTCCTTAGAGCCTGGAAATAAGTAAATGCTTCTAATGGCAAGCGTGGTTCTTTATTTTTTATATGTTTGATTAGGCTTTTTACTTTTTAAATCTAGGTATGTCATTTTTCTTACCTTATGATTGGCTATACATGTGTATCACTTGCATCTTGTAATGACTTTTGTCTAAAACAACTGGGGTTCTTAAATTGTGTTATGTCTGGTGAGATGCTGGGTTTTGACAACCGTTTCACCCTTGTGCTGATACAGGCTGGACTTTCTGTTTAGTGACAGGTCCTGTTTATGGGTCAGTTTTGAGTATATAGGGAAAAAAACCCGGTGCTGTCTGATAACCAGCACTTCTGCCTCTGATCAAGCGCTGCAAGCTGGCTGTGAGGCCACGTCATGATCCGT
>NW_010127876.1:10811-32085 GCF_000699245.1 Pterocles gutturalis | reverse complement strand
GCTCGGTGTCTTGCTTGGCCCTATCGAGTGCCACCACTGCTCTATAGGAAGATTTGGATTTGGCCCCTAAGTGTGTCAGGACCTCGTTTTGGGGACACCGTTGTTCCTGGGCATCCCCAAGAATCTCACGCGAAAGGCCGGGGAACCTGATTTCTTGCTCCTTGTCCCTTTGAGATTCAGAGGAGGTCGGGCAGCTCTCGCAGCCCTCACTGGAGGGTGGGGGGGGGGTTTTCCTTGGGTCTCTGCTTGGCTGCAGTGGTCAGACCCTGTGTGTTTGCTGTGTTGTCTTGGTGATCCGCTGGCCTTACGTGTGGTGCTCTTTCATATATTGGGAATCTAATTGCGTTTGCTTAGCAACAGCTCCCAGCCCTTTGGGAGCTCCTGAGAGGTGAAAACTGGTTGTAAACTGGTAGCAGATAAGGGAGGAGAGGAAGTCGTAAGCAGGGGGTGATCCAGAGGGAGAGGACAAACACTGAATATCCAATTTCCTGTACGCTCAGAATGCATCCCCAGGCTCCGTCAGGAGCCTTGCTTGGAACATGGATGTGACACCTTCCGATGCTCAGTCTCTCAGAGTTTTTATTTTCTGTTATCACATCCAAATAACTGTTTCATCGTCTTCTCTGGATAAATATACGTGTTCAAGCTCTAGGGATGGAGGATGCAAAACGTTGTTGCCCTCCTCCATTCTGCTAAAGGAAATAGCTTTACTGTGAATATAATCCTGCCACACAAAGGCGTTGTGCCTCCTCAGATCATCTTTGAACCCTTTGCTCTCCTCGTAATGCAAAACAAGAACAAGCCTGTCTGAGAAACAGCATTACGGAGAGTCTTGCTGATGCAAAGTGTCATTTTGTTTTGCTACAGTTCCTCTTGGCTTGCTGCCTGTTGGCCATTGAATTACTGTCCGTGTGGTCTGTGTGAGCAAGCCAGATCTACGTCTTTGTCCTTTCTTGTGTATCCTTGCCTATTTCCAGGATGCTGACTTTAGAGGATAACAACCATTTCCCAGGCGGTCATCCCTAAGAACTGGTCCCCTTAGGAGGGGCTGCATGCTGTGCTAGCTCCATCCTGGGTTTGACGTATTGTCTGCTCTGGGGGAGAGCAAGAAATATTTGCAAGCAACAGCAAACACATTGAGCTGTCAGTTTCTTGGACCCTCTTAATTCCTTGGTCTCCTCAGTTTTATGCATGCTTGGTGAAAAATACTAATCCTAGCAATATGGCTTTAAATTAAAGAGATCATAGAATCGTTAAGGTTGGAAAAGACCTCAAGGATCACCAAGTCCAACTGTCAACCCAACACCACCCAACCCACTAAACCATGTCCTGAAGCGCCACATCCGCATGTTTCTTGAACCCCTCCAGGGATGGTGACTCCACCACTGCCCTGGGCAGCCTGACTACTCCTTGCTGCTTGCTGCCCTGTAGGAGAAGGCATTTGCTGGGTGATGCTGAAAAGAGGGTTGTATGTGTATTTTTCTGCCTGTCTTAGTAGCTCAGCCTACGAAATCCTGTTTGAAGAAGCTGTTCACTTCTGCGTCCAGATCCCAGCACACTGAAACACCCACTTCAGTGCTCCTGAGAGCTCCGGCCCTCCCTGCCAGGGAGAAGGGGGGTGATTCCTGGGAAAGCTTCCCAGCATGGGGCCAACTGTGGAAACTGCTGGGCTTCGGGCCAGCCCTGGGGAGGGAGGGAAGGGGGGGGGAGCCCAGGGCTGGTACAGTGAGTGTGTCAGGCAGGGGCTGGTGTAGCCTCTCACCTTCCTCAGCGTCTTGCTGCTGCTCCTGTTTCAGGAGAGAAACTGCTCTGGACAGAGCTGTGGTCAAGCAGAGGCTTGCTGGGAGGGTTGGTCCAGGCTCCTGATGGACTTTGGATAGCAGTTGGCATGAAAGAGTCTGACATATGTCAGGCATATGTCGGTGCTCCTGGCTTGGAGGAGGAGGAGTTCCAGCCTGCATTAAGGGGGAGGGGCAGTGTGGTCTCTGGATAAGTAAAGATAAGGGAGGATTTGGGGAAAATCAGTGAGAAGAGGAGAGCCTCTATGGGGAGGTGAAGTTGCGATCCCTGTGTCTCACCTGGCAATCTCTGCAGTCCTTGTTCTAGACACTACAAAGTAGACTGTGGTATTTGGGGACTATGGCTACAGACCCGCTCTCGGAGCTTCAGGATGACCTGAACTTGGATGATACCAACCAGTCCCTCAGCCAGCTCAAACTGGCCTCCATCGATGATAAGAACTGGCCAGCAGATGAAGCTCCTGCTTTTCCCAGATCAGGTAAGCATCCTGCTTGTTTGGGGTCTGGGGTTTGGCCAGAAAGGAGTTGTTTGTCCTGCAGCATTGCAGTCATATCTACATACACAGAGGGCCCCAGCTCCATTTGGGAGCTTTGCAGACACATTAATCGTGCACCACACCTGAGTGAATTAGCCCTGCCATTGAACAGCGCTAAAAAGCTCGGAGCAAGCTGATGTAAATATACTCTTCTCAGTCCTGTGGCTGGCTGCACGTTGGTGCTTATATTACAGGCATGCTGTAAGTTCTTGAGTGTCCTCTGTTACGGTCTGTTGCGGGATGGTTTGGCCTTCCTGAGTGTAAGAGTCTTGAACTTCCATGTGGGAGGTGGGGCTGGAGATCTGAGTTGTTGCTCTGAAATCCTGTGCTAATGGGCTGCTGCCCAGAGAGGGCAGGGAAATCAGCTCAAGGGCATAGAGGATGGCCATCCATTAAGGGATGATGTTAAAATCCTCCTGCTCTAAAGAGCCCCTGTGGTGCCCTTGGCACTTGGGTTTTGGTCTTTGTGAATGTTTGTGACTGCACCTGAGCAGTCATTTTTGAGAGGGTGTCTAAGGGACAGGTTTGGACCTCATAGGATTGACAGGTCTTTTCTGAAGTTATGGCTGCTCTTGCCCACTCAGAATTTCAAAGGCGGGTTTCTGAGGTGGACAGACATACATTGGTCCCTCCCATGTTGAAGAGCCATTTTTTCTCATCCCTCTATCCCTCACCAAGATGCTCCACATCCCTTCTTCTAATTGCTTTTTCCTTTTTTTTTTTTTTGTGCAGAGGACTCCAAAGGCTCCCCTGAGCCCGTCACTCACCTGCAGTGGGATGATCCCTACTACGATATTGCCAGGCACCACATTGTGGAAGTAGCAGGTAGTGGTCTTTCTATTTTCTCCTTTGATGTCTTTGCCACTGGGCTGAGGAAGGGTCTTTCTAATTGGTTTGTGGGGGCATCTGCTGTGTGCCAGACCCAAGTGGCAGTGACAGCTGGCATCATAAAGAGAAGGAGCACCAAACTTCTTGAATGTTTGCAATATGTGTCGTTTTCCATTGACCTCAGTTAAACTTACATTCCTTCTTGGCTCTTACTGTCTTGATTGTATTATTATCAGGACTTGGTTTCTTTTGCTGAACTGTTTTAGATGTGGCACTTTACTATGTCCTGAGCACAAGATGTGCAATTGCCACAGAAATTCTCTCTTATCTGAAAGAGGGGGAGTAGGCCCATGTCCTGCTGCAAGGAAAGACCTGATCATTCAGGATCACAAGCATACAGTTTTTCTCTGTGTGGTTGTCTTATTCCTGTTATTTTAATTACACTGACCGTTGGTGATTTGCTCCTAGCATCTCCATAAGAAACAGTTTTGGGGGTATTTTTTAGGTTGCTATGGTAAATCAGAGGGAAGGGTAATCCCAGTTTGTCTTACGTTCCTTGTTTTAAAAAAAAAAAAAAAGCACCTCTTCAATCTGTCGTGACTTAACTCCCTTCCTCCTTGATTGTCTATAGCCACCTCCTGCCCCTCCTGTTGCCATTTCTCTGTACCTTGGTCCCTGCCCCACATGTGAATTTGTAGCAAAGCAGAGGCACAAGCTGGGGTCCTCCTTCTTCGGGGTTGTTCTGCCGCAGGGTTTGAGCACAGAGGGAAGAGTCTCATGTACTTACCTCGGTGGTAAGAGTTGTTCTGACATCATTCTTCTCTGGGCTGTCTTCTAGAATGAGCTTTCTTTCTCCTAACCTGTCATGTTACATCTTTTGGGGAACAAAATGATAATGGCAAACTCAAAACTCCATTGTCCCTTGTCTCCTCTGTGCCTCTGGCTGCCCGGGTGGACGGGCCAGGTGTTTAGCATTTGGGCCATTATGTCTTGGGGACTTGCCAGGAGCGCACGCATTTGGAAATGTGTTACTAACCTTCTTTTCCATGGGGCTGGAGTTTCAGGACTGGGGCTGATAAGGGTCTGCACCCTGTTTTCCCTGCTGCTGAAACTGGGAAGGGACAGATGTGTGGACTCTACCATTTCAGTGATAATAACCTGGAGTATTTGGGATGCAAATGGCAAAGGTAACTGGTGTGTCTGGGCTCTGGGAGCTGGTGAGTTAAATGCTACTGTTGTTCACTTCAGACAGAGTGCTTAGCAGAGAGTTTAGATCAGAGACATTGATAAGACTGGAATGTCAGCCCAAACCAAGGATATACTTGGTGTGTTTGCCTCCTGACTGTAAGCACCAGTCTTTCTGCAGGATTTCTGTTCCAGGTAGCGTGAATGGCTCTCTGAATGGAGCAGCACTCCGAGGGAGGTGTGTCTCACTGGCCACTGGAAAGCAGCCATTTCACACGTTGTGTAGGACAGCAAATGAAGACTTATGTGACTTCCTGAAAGGATTTGGGGGTGGTGTGATGGCTGGCTGGGAGGCGTGCCAGTATTCTGAAAGAGAGCTCTTTCTCATGGTGGTTTAACTCTGTGTGTCTAGGGAGCTCTCTGTCCCTCTGTGTCTCTGTACAGTGCAGAAGCAGCTCAGAGAAGCTGCTGTTGTTGGCTGCTTCTGGCCACTTTTCACCAATAGCTGAAATTCACCAATATCAGAAAGCCTGTGATGGTTACCCACACAGAACGGGCTGCAATATCTTTCTCGTCATCGGCAGAGCTAGCAGTACAGCTCCGGATGGTGGATTTGCTGCCATGTAGTTTTGAGACTCGCTAGTGTCTCATTTCCTAGAAGAAGGAGTTATGAAGTTGATCAAAGGGGCGTGAGTTGTAATCTGGGCTCTGGGGTGAAGCTGCTTGTTCAGTTTTCTTGATGAATAATTAGAAACATTAACTGTTCAGAGAATGAGACAGGGTAATGTTCTCTGGGCTGTGTTTGGAGGCCAACAATCTGGGAAAATTGGGAAAAAATCCTATTAGAAATAGCCTGGAGAATTAAAATCTCACTGGAGGATTAAAATGGAACTGCCAACAAGTTGTGCTTGTCAGCACCTTCAGGTGCAATGAGTGCTTGCCACCCTGGCCCTGAAACAAGATAGCTCCACCCTGGTTCTCCTGTAAATATTAGAAATGGCAGCAGATCAAGGGTACCTTTATCCTTTCTGATGATTTATGAGCTTTCTCTTCTGTGTCCTTCCCTGGTCTGTGCTTTAGAGCAAAAAGTATATGGCTAACTCTGTTCCTGCCTTCCCTGAAATACATTCTGGGATGATGATGCTATTTTGAGACAAGCAGAAGGCTAGTTCCCATCCTCAGGCTGAACTCCATGATCCCAGGGTTATTCTGGTAGGTCAGAGAAGTAATTGCTTCTTGCAGGATGGGTGCACAGTGTTAATAACTTATTGAACACCCAGTTTTGATGACAAAAAGTTAGAATGCTCATTTTCTAGATGACCTTAATTTCTGATTCAGTTCGAGGCATGCTGGATTTGACCATCCCGGCTATCTGACCTAAACAGGCAAAAAAGATATTGGAAAACATTTTGCAGAATTTGTTAGAAAAATAAGGGGTATGGTTTTGTTTTTCACTGCAGCGGTTTCATGGGGACTGTCCTTTTTGTCCTATGCTCCTGTCTCTCCTGGGGACTGGGATCTTCCTGGAAGAGGCTGTCCCTGGGGCAGTGCTTTTTGTCCACTGGAAGGAGTGGGCATGTCACTGCTGTCCCTAGCAGTGGTGTGTGCCAGGACCTTGGGGGCAAAAGGCATCCGGACCACAGCTCTGAGGGATTACCACAGCATGGTTACAAATGAGAATATTTTCGTTTTGGGAAACCTTCATTTGGTTCTGGGATTCAGTGCTTTTCTGAATAAAGAGATGATGCTCTGCCTAATCTTTCAGACGTGCCTTATGGTGTGTCTTTCTGCTGTGTTTCACGCAGGCTCCGGAGAGGTCTCTGTGTGGTTGGGCTCTTCCTGACTCTGAGTTCCTCTTCCTGTGAGCATCATAGCAGAGAAATTCGTCTTTGCACGAGCCCAGAAGTTGGAGTAGAGGCGGCTCAATTTCACTGCACAAACCACTTCTGCAAAGTGTGGTTTTTTTCCTTGTTTGGGGGAAATGCAGGCTGCTGGTGAAGGCTGTTGAGGAACTATCCCAAATTTCTGTTACATTGAAGGATTTCTGTATCCTCCTGGTAATTCTGGCATGGCCAAGGTGCTGTTTCCATCTCCTTTGGGGTTGAGGTGGACTAGGGTGGCATAATCTTGGCCCTGAATTTCAGCAGAGGCTGAATTGCGAGAATATGGCAGATAGTTCATAACAGTGTGAAGGAGGTCTCTGGGGATGGCCGTTCCAACTGGAAACCTGGGGCTGTGTGGGAAGAACAGGGCTCTTGACAGCTCTCTGGCAATGTGTTCCTTGTCCTTCTGCCCAATCTGAAATACTGGTCTCGCCTTTGTGGTCAATATGCAGACCTATGAGGTGTATCAGCATTCCCCTTTTACATAATAACCGGCTTTCTTCCTTTTGGGATAAGAAAACTGAGTCAACATATGATTGGCGTGTGAATTTTCTGCTGCTGCGGGCGCTGGAAGTTGGTGTAGCAGTTGTCAGGAGAGCGGCCATCACTATTTACTTCAGCTGTGCATCCTTGCCCTGTGACTTGAAAGCTTTGCTGAAGCTCAGAGCATGTTTCTGCTGGTTTTTGTGGGAAATCTGCTGCCTCTCACCATTAACCGGCGGTGAACAGAGAAGGCATGGTGCTGGTGTGTTGGTGGTGGCTAATGGGCTCAGCAAAGGCTCTGATAGCAAGGGTCCTTTTGCCTTCCAGTGTGGTACGTTATTATTGGCTTCATTAATACAGGGCTCCTGCATTTCTGCTGCTTTTGGATGTAGTTTCTGGCTTTCACCTTTTTTTTTTTTTTTTTTTTAAACAGTATTTTACCAGATGAAATGATGAGTTGCTTCTGTAGAACTGGGCCCACCCAAAGCAAGCCCAGCTTGTGCACCATGCTTTGACACGCGAGATCAAGGGAATGGAGGGTTCCTAAGGCATTCTGAGTTTCTAAGGGACACCAGGGGAATGGAGAGTTTCTTTCTAGAGCCCTGCTCTGCTCAGACTTCTGTCTTGATAGACCCATGAGGCTCTGTTGATCATACAGCAGTGATGGAAAGGGGCTGGACATGGCAATAGTGCCTTCATAGACCCCTCCCTGCCCAGAGAAAAACATTTTCTTTTTTTTTTGGTAGTTTTGGTTTTTTTATTAAGAAGTTACTATTTTTTTTTAATAGCTGTGGGTGTGTTGAAGGTCTAAATTATCCCCATCTTCAACTTTTTAGTGAAATTTATCTTCTTGTGAAACAGTCTGTTGGGTGTGTTGTTCATATGGTATGATGCCATTCCCCATACACTTCTGAACGTGTTCAAAGGACCTTTACATTCAGAATTAATTGCTTTTAACCCTTTAAAAAGAGGCAATGGCGCAGTGTAACAGTAAGGGCCAGAAAATTGACAGTGATTATACAGAATTAGTTGCAAATTCAGGAGAAAGACTCGGGAATCATGGGTGGCTGTTACTGCCTCTGTTAGATAAGGATGCTTTGGAGAGGAGCGTGGGAGAAAGGTGAAAGGAAGGAGCTTGAGTGCTGCAGGACAGCAACTCCGTGCATCCCAGCAGCAGTGTGGCTAGGCTCTGAGACTTTACACTCAAGATTACCTTCTGGGAAAGGGTGCAAAGCTTGGATTGCTATAACTTTGTTTCTGTTCCTCCAGACCAGGGTGCACTTGATGGGGCCCAACCAGGTAGGTAGATTTTCTGTGGCACTAACATTTGGTCCTGTAGATGATGGTATTCCTTTAGCATGACTGTGGCCTGTAGCTGGACTGTCTCAGGGGAGCCCAAACTTTGCTCAGCCTTAGGCTGCACTGGAGACTTTTCAGGAGTCCAAAGGCTGCAAAAAATTGTCGTGTGAGGGCTGCACCTCTGCCTCAAGCACAGCAGAATCATCTGAGCCAAATTCGGTGCGTGGGCTTTACTTCGAGTACTTGGGGGCTCTTGGGTCTCAGTGTCAATAAATCCTGTTCCTCTTCTGTCGTGGTGGTGGCCTTCTTGAACCAGTTTGGTTTGGACTCGGGTTTACCTCGTTGTCATCTGTGCTTTGGAAGTTCATCCTTGGATTGGTTCCTGTTCATATGATCTGCTGCGGTGCTCACGTGCTGAGCAGCTGGCGCTCGAACTGGATTCTCCAGCTCAAAGCAACTGTTATCGATTTCTTCTCCGTTTGGCTGCAGAGATGATGTGTTTTTGTAACTTGTTCCTCATTCTAGCCTGAAGCTGTGCTAGACTGCGCTGTGCTTGCTCAGCGTTCGTTAATCCTCTCTGGACTTCAGTCCCAAGCCTTAAGAACCTGTCTGCTGGTACATTCACACTTCTGAATATAGACGGAACCTTCTTTCAGTGTGAAATTCTTTCTGCTGTTTCTGAACAGCATGCCAAGACCTTCGCGCAGTCCATGGAAATGCTGATCCTCGCTGCCTCATTACGAGGGCTCTTCTCCCCCATTTACCAGGCATCCTCCCATTCTGCACTCTTTAATCTGACCCTCTAGTATATATTTTATCAGTTAGAGCTATAGTCACCTGGTAAGGCTTTCTGATTCTGGCAGTGTTTGGCTATTGGGAATATCTAGGTGGAAGATGTCATGTATTAAAATACTTCTGCTTTGAGCTCCTTACCGTCTTTTCCTGAGCAGCTAAATCTACTTTGGAATTCAACAGGCAACTAAAATCCACTACAGTGAAACACTGCCCAGCTGTGTCATAAGCTTGGCAGGAAACTGAAATTACATCAGAGAGGTTTCTTTACTGGCTCTCATAAACATCCTAAGCTTTGTGAAACTTTTGTAGTTATGTCCCAGAATTATATAGTGATATCCCCTCCTTGACCCTGAACTCTGTCACCTTTGCTGTTTTACCAATAACACCAGCTTTTTGTGGCAAGTCTTAACCGTCTGCATTGTCTCAGTCTCAAAGTACCAGGATATTCCCATTTGAATCTTTCATGGAGGTGGGCCCCCAGCCGCGGGTACCTGAGGAAGGTAGGAATGAGCGGGGTCCCTGCACTGCAGTTGTGCTGCCAGTGAGTGGTATGACAGCCTCCAATCGTGGCATAAAGGCTAACGGATATGTTTCAGGAGAAATGCCTGGAAATACATAGCAGGATTTGTAAGTCAAACATGTATTTCCCATGTTGGCTGTGCAGACTCATTCAATAGAGAGTCCTGTCTCAGGACAGTACTGCTACCTTGATGTGGATTTTTGCTCTGATGTGTTTGTGTTGCTGCAGGTTTCAATCTGAAATGTTAGCTTCGGTTTGTAAACTTCAGCCCTTTTAGAAGTATGGTCCTGCCCTGATGGCATGGAGCCACAGCGATGATGTTCCTTGCACCTTGTCTCAGAAGTGCACTGGAAATGCTGCTCTTTGGGTGAGGGGAAGAAGTGAGTTTGGGCCTTAAAAGCAGCACAACAATGTTCAGGAGAATTAGTGTGTCCATCAGTGCTCCAAGTTAGTATCTCCTTAGATGAGCAGCTGTCTTCAGTGGAGAGGCTTTGCCCATTGGCTGCTCTCTTGCTCTTTGTTGTTAAAAAAAAAATTAATTACATCCTATAGGGAGGTAGTTCAGTTCCAGTGTGGATTGAAAATATTTTAATGTATGAACTTAATCACAAAGGTATGCACATTGTTGGGGTGCTCTGTGAGTACTGATGGTTTATAACTGCTGCTTTGTTGGTTTGTTGTGAACTATTGGACATTCCTCATCTGGGAGAGGCAGGAGACAGCCTGAGAAGCTGAGGGATTACTTCATGGTTTGTAGTTGTGTTCAGTGGAAACTTCAGCTATTTGTAATTGCAAACAAGGGGTGAAAACCTGGATACGTAAGATTAATATTGCAAACAGGAAAGCAAACAGCACAAGGGATGGAGCATCTGGGAAAAGTCAAACTCAGTAAGAATCTGTTCGGTTGGAGGCAGAGACCACCTGCAGGCAGTTTCCTCCAGCAGCCAAGAATGCATGGAATGGGCTTTAGGTTCTTGTGTATAAATTGGAACAACGGATTGCTCAGCTTTGATGCTGAATTTTGAATTTTGTCATGTCTGGAGGAACCAGCCTGATCAGATGGATGTCCCGTGGACACAAGATTGGCAGTTAGTTGTTTTGAAAGTGCCTGTGTTGCCAGGCTGGGCTCAGCGAGGTGAAACTGGAGTGAAACCCAGAACTCAGTAATGGGCCGGCTGGTTCCTGTGTCGGTCTCGTGCATAAATTCGTTCTGATTTGGAAGGCAAAATGGGCCACTCCTTTTCCAGTCATCCAGGAGACTATAGGTTATCTTTAGGTGTACTTGGCCCTGGTATTATCCAGGGGAAACGTGCCATCTCCCCTTTGGCAGAATCATGGATTGTCTGTTTTTTTTCTTTACTGGCAATCCCAGACCTTTTCACCAAGGCTATGCAAGGAAAGAGATTCTGGACTTTGCACAGGCCCTGCCATAGGCTTTCCTCTCATTCCAGGGGAAGGCGTTTAAGCTGTGCGGTTCCTGACTTGTGACTTGACTGGTCAGGTCTGGAAATCAGTGCCCAGGAGCCTGAGCTGAGCGTGTGGACACCCACGTCGCCTGAGCATGGTCCTGTTCTGCAGTTCTTCACGACCAAGCTTGCAATCTGCTTCTGGCCCCCAGACCATCCACCTGCTGTGAAATGCAGCCTCTCGGTGAACTGAAGATAGCGCCTCTTCTGACTTGAGCACAGAGCTATGATCTGCAAAGATCTGCAGTCTTTCTGACCATTCTCCTTCATCACCACAGAACTCAACAGATTCTCAGATGCTACCACCTTCTTGCTTGTCTGTGCAGGCAGGAGCCTTTGTCTTCCAGATGGAGACAGAGTGGCTCAAGACCACTGGGAAGGGTCACAATATGCCATGTTCCCAGCCCAGGACTTTGTAGCCTGCTCCTTTGTTTTATAGACAGCTTACGTGCACTGGACCCAGCCCTAACGCTCACAGCTAGCTACCAGGAAACTCTGGGCTAGGCAGAGAGTGGGCTACCGTGGGATATGCAATGTGATGTTGGTCTCGTGGCCTGGCTGTGACTGTATCTGGTTGTTCCAGATGAGCCTTGCATCACTCTCTCCCAGTCCTGCATTCTGGGTCATGCGTCCTCCCTAATTGCCCGTTACCTCCGCATGTGTACGTCCGTGTGATGGCCTACACCACCCCGTTCCTGGTCTGTACTCAGTGTCCCTGGCTTCTGCAGAGGTTCTGGCTTGTGTGCATCAGTAAATCCTGTCTCCTGTGTTGTCTGGTGGGTGACTTGGACATGGGACTCGTGAGGATAAAATATAAGTGAACAAGTAAGAAGAGAATCTGTTCTTCTGGCCAGGAGGGGGGTAAAAGAGGGTTAGTGCCATCTTACTGTCACGGCTGGTGTATATGAGTTTGCTGGCTGCCGTCTGCAGCACCAAGTGGTCATCTGTTACTAACAGGTAGTGTTCCCAGAAACCCCAAGTTTGCTGTTCGGGGTTCAGTTTGAGATCTCGGTTTCTGCATGGCAAGTGTAACCAAGCAGTATCGAGGGACAGAGCCCATGCAAAGGTGAGAAGATGGCTGCATGCTCTGAATATTGTAAATCCGTGTGGGGAAAAGGATATCTTTCAAGAGGAATGATGTATGGCAGGGCTGTCCTGAGTAAGTCGCGATCCTTGCTGCTCTTCTGTGCTGTGACCTGTATGGCATGGGAAGGAGGGTGGTGTTGAATATAACCTCAGCAGCCCCTTCCACTGCTCCATGCTCCTTCTGCCTAACAAGAAGACATAGCTCTCAAAGCAGGGTGAGCAGCAAGAAAGATGGGAAGACTTTAACCCTTCACACTACAGGAACCATTTCGTCTCCACTGTTACTAAAAAGCAAGTCATCCTGATGGAAATAGATTGGGTGTTGCGTCTGGGAGAGAATGAGACTTTCCCTCAAACTTCATACATCTAAAAGATTTGTGACCTGGTTCTTATCTAAATCTCTCATCTGGGAGAGAATGAGACTTTCCCTCAAACTCCATATGTCCAAAAGATTTGTGACCTGGTTCTTATCTAAATCTCTCAATTCCTCTAGCGTGTCTGCTAAGCTTGTCCATGCCTGTCTGCTCGGGTTTTGTGGATGGGGCTGAGATCTCTGCTGGCAGAAGTCCACTGACGTATGAAGATTTGGCTTGTTGTGTCTGAAGCCTCAGGTGGTGGCTGGGAATGTCCTCCCTGAGATGAGGATGCTTTATAGGTTTTTTGTCTCCAGTGGGGACTGCTTTCTGCTGGCTTTTTATACAGAATGCTTTGTTGTGCTGCGCTTTGCAGCTCCTTCCAGCTCAGGTTGGCAAAATATCTCTGTGGATAGAAAATCTAGGAAGTGGTGAACAGCTTGTTCTGCAGTCCCCCTGGAGAATCCAGCAGCCGTGCTTGGTCCATCTGTAGAAGAGGCTTATGGTGATGCTTCCTTCTCATCGCTGGGATGTGGCTGGGACTGCCCTGTTTCTAGGAATTTCTTGGTTTCAGGGGTATGAAATGGCTTTGTTCAGGTGAAGCAAGAAACAAATGCCCCAGACCGCAAGCAGCTAGCATGGACTGTGTGCAGGATGGAGGAGTGCGTGGACTGTGTGCAGGATGGAGGAGTGCTTATGGAGCCTGCGAGGGGCAGTTTTCCCTGTACCTCCCTGGGCACACGTGCATCAGGAGCAGTGCCCGGGGGCAGCGTCGCAGGATTAATGCTCTAAGCCCTCTGCTCTGTGCTAGAGGCTTCCATCCCTACGTGTCCTGAGGCATCCTGGCTTCCAATCCTTCCTCTTCTCTCGGGGCTGGAGCGTGGAGTCTGTTCTCCATTCGCACTGTGGACTTGCCAGGCTGCTGGTGTTCAGGTTTCTGCTCCCATCCTAGGCCCGTGGTAACTCTGCTGAAAATCAGGTTGAGCTTTGCTGGCAGCTGTGGCAATCCAGACTTCTGCCTTGTTACGGCAGCTTCCCATCCTCTGTTTACCCCCTGCTGCCAAGACCACAGTGTCATCCTTAAACTCCCTGTAATCTCTGGCATTTCATCTGCAGGTGATGACAAATATGGAAGGAAAGTAATTTTGTTCAGTGCCTGCCGGATGCCCCCAAGTCATCAACTTGATCACGTGAAGCTGCTGGGGTGAGTTGCGTCTCAGGAGGCTGCTGTTCACTTCTTGAGCCTGACATAATTCCCAGGTGCTGGATTCCTGGGGCCAGATCTATCTGCAGCAGCTTCTTTAGCTGGACATGTCCTGGCACAGTGCTTACCCCCATTGCTGGGGATAGAAATCCTCTGTCACGGCACACAAAAATAAGGCCCAAAGGGAGGAAGAGCCTCTCTGTGGCAGAGCATGAAGTGAGTTCAGCAGTTGTCTCTCCTCAGGTACCTGAAATTCACCCTGGACCAGTATGTGGAGAGTGATTACACGCTGGTGTACCTGCACCATGGCCTCACCAGCGAGAACAAGCCATCCCTGAGCTGGCTGCGGGATGCCTACAGGGAATTTGATCGCAAGTGCGTAAGACTGCCGCGAGCAAGGATATAACACACTGTTCTGTAGCCTAACGTAGATCTTTCCCAGGCCCCCCATGTAGCCTGGTGATCATGATTTACTATCACTTATTTTTGCCGCTGATGGAGGCAGGTTGTTGTTCAATGCAGGCTGAATCGTGGGATAAACACCTCCTTTCGGCCAACAGGCAAGTGGCAAAACCAGGACCCAGTGCATCAGCCCCATGGTATAGTTGCTGCTTCCTGGTGAGGCTGCCCACTGCTTCTCACTGAATCTGGGAATGAGTTAGAGCGTGCCCTGAAGCTGCTGAGTGGCGTGACACAGCTCCAAAGCATGGGAGAGCAGAGGCCGTGGGTGCTGGGGAGTGGCGAGGCTCAGTGCAAAAGGAACGGAGCACCCAGGGTGCCTTAGTCTTGTGGAAAGGTTGGCTCCTCTGCTTCAAGTGCAGCTCATCCTTACTTAGCTTCTTTTGGCAGGTACAAGAAAAACATCAAAGCCTTGTATATTGTGCACCCAACCATGTTCATCAAGACCCTGCTGATTCTCTTCAAGCCTCTGATCAGGTAGGAAGCAGTACAGGAGCCTGACCCACATCCTCACGCGGCAGGGGAATAATGGGGCATTCTCAGGGGGTACGAGATGGGCCCAGGCTGCCGAGCCTACCCTGGAGTCTCTCACCCTGTGCTATCTCCTCCTGTTTCTGAGCTCAGAAATACTCAGACAGAAGAAGTGCCGCTTTGGGAACGTACAGAGTTTGCAGCTCTGTGCTGCTCCCTTTCTGTCCAGCCAAGTAGAAATAAAGTGTTGCAGGCTCTGCTAATAATGAAAAAGGAAGGGAGAGCATCAGTCCAAATTATATTTAATTCATTGTGTTGATGTTGAAATCCTAACTCTCTAAAATAATTGAAAACAAAACTTTCTCCAGCCTACTGCTCAACTGAGGAAGGAGCAATCCAGTGTTTTAGGGAGCCTGCTGCTGCTAGGGCTTCTAACGTGACTTGGAAAGTCTTGGCATCTCCTGGTAAAATATACAGAGTTGGAGAGCTATGTGGGCGACATCTCTGCTGCTCAGCCGTACCTGCCCCTTTGCCCCATCGATGATGTCTCTTGCAGACCCCTGCTCTCCTTGTCTGTAAGAAATCTGTTCTGGTACAGGATCTCCTGATTCCTCACATACCTACTTTTCTCTTGTTTTTCAGCTTTAAATTTGGACGGAAGATTTTTTATGTGAACTTCCTTAGTGAGCTGGAGGAGTATGTGAAGCTGGAACAGTTGGGGATCCCAAACCAAGTGCTGAAGTGAGAAGGCTGCCTGTCTCCCATTTGCTGGGGGCTCTGTGAGAGGGGACTTTTCTGGAGGAATGGCAAGGGGAGGAAGAGATTGTTCCACTCAGGCAGTGGAGGGAGTGGTGACAAATTCCCTTAAAGACCATTGTTTCTCTCCCTGCTCCTTCCTGTGTGTTTTTGGCCCCAGGGCCCAGTTCTGTCCTTAAAAATCCTCCTCTGGTGGAGCACCCATCCTGCCTCTCCCACTCACCCCTCCTTCCTGCACACTGCTGACCTTAACACCGACCTGGAGCTTGTGGTGCGCATCTGCTGCATCTGGGCACCTGCCTTGCTCACTCTGCACAGTTCAACTTGTCTTTGGGGCTTCCCAAATTTGCCATAATCTCAGTCCTACCCTGTCCCTCACACAAACGTGCAACTGTCTCATCACACGCAGTGCTGTCCTGGCCTCCTAACCATGCTGTCTGTCATCCTCAGCTACTCCAGCTCCTGATTCCAGATGGATACTCCTTTCTCCCTGCTTTTTTCTGGCAACCAGATGTTTGTTCTTGTTGCCCCTGTGCTCCAGAGCTGCCTGTCCTGTTTTTGTGTAGGTGGAATCAACCATGCTAGGGTGGACCTGTTACCAATGGGTGGGCAGTGGGTCATATCCAGTGCTGGGTTCATGCTCTTTCTGGGAGATGGAGTGGCTTTTTATCAGTCTGTGTTCTGCCACAGGTACGATGAATATCTGAGATCCCTGCAGAAACCTTCACAAGTGCCCCAGAAGCCAACACCCCCGCGCCCACCGCTGCCAAACCAGCAGTTTGGAGTCTCGCTCCAGCAGTGAGTATCTCTGGATTGTGTTGCTTTTGCCCTGACTTGCTTGATATGAGGTCACTGGATTTGTAACTGAACAGCAGCAAAAGTGGCTGTCAAATTTCTTGCAGTTCAGACTTCCTACAAAGCTTTAACTGTTCTTCTGAGGAACTCTGTGCTCATGTCCAGATCCTGATTTGACTCAGTTCAGCGCCATGCTCTTGATTCCCCAGCTAGATTGTATCTAAATCCAGATGAGATTATTTCTGCAGCTAAGGGTCACTAAGGGAGGAGCAAAATAAGGGCCATGGGGACGGCTTTAATGCCGCTAGAAACTCCACTTTAAGGAAAGGAAGTCTGTAGGAGGCTGATGGAGGTGTCTTTAGGGCTATGCTCTTTTGATTGAGCAATGCTGCAGCTCTGTTTCTTAGTTTTTTCTGTATCATAAATTCTGTTTTAAAAGCACTTCTGTTCACCCTTGTACTGATTCCCACCCCCCGTTCCTGCACAGTGACACAGGCAAACACAGGCACTGGCAAGGGCTAGTGATACTGGCTAAGTGTTGAAGATATTTTTAACTTTGTGATTTTGCCTCCCTGGGGAATGAGGAGGAGCCAGACCGATCCTCTGAAGCAATCTGGGAACACATTCCCTAGCTTCAACGCAACATTTCCAAACGTAACCCCCGCGGTGCCGTGTGCCTGAGCTGGTTAGTAGCCTGAGAGGGGTGAAGAGCTCCGTGCTATCGAAGGCTGAAACGGGCTGGAATAGCAAGATCCTATATGGTAGAGCTTGTGTGGGCAACTTCCAAACTCTGGGGCTGCACCCAGGGCAGGGAGGACCAGCCATTTGTAACCTTTTGTCCCTTTCTGCAGTCTCAGGGAGAAGAGCCCTGACCAGTCTCCTGTTCCTCTGGTGGTCAGAGACACCATTGCTCATTTGCGGGAGCACGGTAAGTGTGCAGGGGAAGCTGCAGCCCCTCTTAATTCCGTGTCAATGGCCTTTCCACCACCCAAGCTCTCATGCAGAGTGTGGTAAGATGCAGAAGAACAGCAGTCTAGAATAAGGTGTAAAGGCCTGAACCAGGTGAGTTAGCCTTCAAGAGAGATTGTGCAGGGCTTAGGAGACCTCTTTCTTCCAGTCTTCCGTACTCCCACTTGTGTAAGAGTAGCAAAATGCTCCTTGTATCCTTTGTCCGGTAGTGGAAGCAGAAAGAATTGCTTGGACACCCCGCAGCATGGATTTATGATTGCTAGGACCAGCATTTTTGGAGACTCTCCCATGGCTGATCTTTCTTCTCCATCTGCTCTCACTTTACAGCTCTCACTACAGAGGGGATTTTCCGGAGATCAGCAAATACACAGGTTGTCAGGGAGGTCCAGCAAAAATACAACATGGGTAAGTGCCCAAACTCAGCAGAGCCCCTCTCACTCCCTAACTACTTGTGTCCATCTGGAACTGTGTTGGAACTGGTGCATCGTGGCTCCTCTCCTTCTCTGATAGACCTCTAGCTGAGGCCCCATCAGGGTATGACCTGACTTGAAGGGAGAAGCATACTTCTGCTGTGTGGAAAGTGTATTCCTTTCCACTCATGTTCCCATCGCTGCCCTTCTCCTTCCTGAAAATCTCTCTGTTTGTTGGGTTAGGATATAACTTCTTAGTCTGGTTCTACTGGAGGGACTGAAGATGACCAGGAAGAAACATGGTCATCTGTTTCATTTGATGACTTCTAAAGATGTAGAGCCAGATTCAGCAGTGCTTTGCTTTTGGGACGCATTTTCCACTCTGCTAGAAGATATGGTGTTTCAGTACCCTCCCGATGTTCTTCTCTAAAACACTGCTTCCCCAGTTCTGGGCTCTGACCACTGTGTCCCATTCTTTGTCTGGGGGCGGTCCTGCTTTGGCCAGTGAGCACTGAGTCTCTGCTCTGCTTCCTCAGGTGTGCCTGTAGACTTCCAGCAGTATGAAGATGTCCACCTCCCTGCTGTGATTCTCAAGACCTTCTTGAGGGAGCTACCTGAGCCCCTCCTCACTTTTGGCCTCTACAGCCATGTTGTCAGCTTCCAGAGTGAGTTGTAACAAGAGTGTGCTACTGCCTGAATGTTGCACTGGCCAAGAGCAAAAATATCTTCGGGAAGTGGGGGGCAGTCCTGCATGGGGTACCCTGTGACTGCAAAGGGGGCTTTCATCAGGCTGGGTGCTGAAGATCCCTCATGGACCTGCTTGTCCTCTCTTGATTTTCAGGTGTGGAGGAGGAGAATCGTGTGGATGTTGTTCGCAAAACACTCCAGACTCTGCCAGAAGAAAACTACGAAGTGCTTCATTTACTGACAGCCTTTCTGGTGCAGGTGAGCTGCTCCAAAGGTGGCCACTTGTGTTCTAGTTCAGTTGCCAGTGCCTTGCATCAGCTTCTTGACTGCCTGCTTCCTATTTTCCTTTGAGAGGAGATAAGTCTCAAGCTAGGAAATTGCCTTTCTTTACCTTATGTTCTTATTATACAGAGATCAAGAACAATCATGATGAACTAGCCTAAGCAGTTCAAGCTTCTCGTAACGCTGAGAGGTGCAGGCAGGCATTACGCCCATGTGGGCTGTACCAGGGAGGCTGAAAGCTCCCCAGGCTTGGAGGTACAACTGCGAAATATCTGAGTAGAAGATCAGACTGGAAGAGGGGTCTCAGATCTGCCCTACAGAACTTTCTGCTGCCAGGGAAGCCACTGCAAGGCTATTCTAGCAAGTGGGAAGATAATTCTGTTTTGAGTGGTGATCTGGACTGTAGAGATATTGGCTGACAGTGCTCTTGGTCCTGTTGTTAGGATATGACCTGGCAAATGGCAAGATACTGCTTCTCACTACCTGAATGTTGATGTCAGATGTGTTTCCCCCAGCCATCTTCTGGCATCAGGCCTTCAGCTTCTTGCTTCCCTTGGGAGTCTGACAGCTCTGGCTTTGGGGACGGTAGAGGGCAGCTGCTGTGTCATTCTATAGAATTCACAGTGGTCTCTTTCCTTCCTACGCAGGTGTCTGCTCACAGTGACAGAAACAAGATGACAAACACCAACCTGGCGGTTGTTTTTGGCCCAAATCTCCTGTGGGCCAAAGATGTAGCCATCACCCTAAAAGCCATCAACCCCATCAACACCTTTACCAAGTTCCTGCTGGACCACCAGAAGGAGCTTTTTGAGAGCGTGGAGGCCTGAATCCCGGGCCAGCCCACACCAGCACACTGTGCCCACCTTCCCACCTTCTTTCCCACCTTGCCTTGGAGCTGTGACCAAGCTGTCTCCAGTGCAAAGGGACCACTGATCCTCTGGGTGATGAGCAGAGCAAGGGCTGTGGAGATGGTGGAGAAAAGTGTGTAAGCGAGCAGGAGAGCTACTGCTCCGGCTGGGGAGGGGAGCTGGTCTCCCAGCTGCTGAGAGCAGAGTCCTAACCCCACCTCCCAGTCTGTGCAGCTCCTCCAGGGCTCATCACCAGTCTGCTGCCCCATCAGATAACCTGCCTTCCTTTCCTCCCATGCAGTTTTTCTGCCCTCCTGGGCCCTTTCTCAGCAAAGATCTTTTTTTGTGTAAGCTCCTAATAGCCCCATCTCACCCCCCTAGCCTCAGCTGGGCTGTCTGGGCTGGGGCAGGCTTGCTGGGTTTGTGGCAGCGATGTTCATGCTGCGAGTGCCATCTCTCAGTGCTGAACGTGCATCCTGCCTTTCCCCAGGGGCACCTGAAGCAGGGAAGGGAGCCAGGCAGCCCTTGTGCCACGTCCTGCACTTGTAAACACCACTCTGTGCCCCACGGGCTTTTGTCAGACGAGTGGAGGACGGAGGACGAGTGGAGGACGGAGGACGGGCTGGAGACAGCACACGGGCTGTACAGACCTGCCAGACTCCCAAACACAAGGAAGCTGAATTTAACCCAAAACCCTCTGGGGTCACCTTCTCCTGATACTCTTCAGCTTCTGCTGGGCTGCGGTGAGTGAGCTGCTTCCTGCAGTTGCCCAGCTCAGGCACGTGTGGCCTTCCAGCAGCATTTCCAGCCTGGCTGGGGGCGTTCCTGGCTGTGCAGGGGTGGCTGGCTGGGGTTCTTTGGCCGCTGGTGAGTCTGAATTCCGGGAGCAAGTGTCCTGGTGGCACTGAACAGTTGAGCACTATGAGGATCAGTGCCTTGGCCTGTGTCAGCAGCATCTCCGTCAGACATGTGTATCTGCTGGCTGGCACAGGCCGCCTTGGTCAGTTGTCTTTCTGAGCAGAACCTTCCCCAGCACAGTGTAACAGAGAGTGTGACCTTCAGGGAAGGTCTAGGGGCTGGTCTGACCCTCACCCTGGAGTACCCCAGGCCTGGGTTACCAATTTCTGCCCAGGTGCTGAGCACTCATGTGCCAAAGCTGTCGTGGAACAGCTATTCCATGCCAAGGGCCTTTGCCCTGTCTCCCCCTCAGTTCATACCTTCCTTCCACCCTACCCTGGAAGCCTGGTCAGATGCCTCCTGCATGCCCTGGGTGCAGCTGGAGAGGTTGGGCTGTCTGCAAGGCAGGCGCAGAGCGAGGTGGGCATAGCACCTTCCCAAAGCGACTGCCATACTGTTAGGGCATCACTGCTGGGTTTGGGTGCAGCATTCCCCTTACCTGAGCTGAAGAGATCCCTCTCCTTAGCCTGGGCCCGGCAGGGTGTCTGTGGGGAGCTTCTAGCCTTACTTTCCTGGTGTGTCATATCTTTGTATCTTGTGCCCCGCGTGCCTGGGCCAGCCCTCCCTGCTGCATCTGGCCACAGGGACAAATCTTTTGGACCAAGCAGAACTCATTTTTAAAAAGCTACTGGATGCTAAATAGAATCTGCTTTTTCGTACTATTTTAGCCTGCCTTTAAACACCCACCAAAGGTTGGTGTCTCAGTTGTAATCAAAACAAGTGACATCTGCTGCAGGAAGGATGGAAGTTGCTCTTTCTGCGAAGCTCTGCCGTGGGGATGGGTGTGAACGCGGGCGGCTCTGCGAGGCAGCGCGGGTCCAGCCAGCTGGCTCGGAGGAGGCACAGCAACACGTGGGTGGGAGCAGTGAGTAAGAAACTGAGCGTTACTAAGGCTGGAGCAAGAGAGATTCTAGGAGAGGGCTGGGTCTGAGGGACTTTGCCCTGTGATGGCTACAAGGCTGGTTAGTCTCCTTCTTCCAAGAGCAGGAGTTTCCCCTGTTTGACTGGGATATGGATTGTTTCAGCCTGAACAATTCACAGCAGTAACCACATAAATGTTTTGGTGGTAGAGATAGCTCCTAATTCACCTGATCTCTGCGGGACTCAGCGAGGCTGATGTGCTGCGGAGGAGTAGTCTCCTGGGATGAACGGTGTCGCAGAGGTGTGCTCGCCCCAGTGTCTGTTTTAGGAGGCCAGGCTCTG
>NW_010127876.1:10448-10780 GCF_000699245.1 Pterocles gutturalis | reverse complement strand
CTCTTCCCCTGTAGCCACACCACTCGGGGTAGGATTTAGTAGGGGGGGAGGCTAGGTGCTCTGTGTCTGCGGCTGACGCTGGCGTGGTTTACATCCCCCTTGAGGAAAGGCAAACCCAGCTAATTTCTCCTGGGACAAACAAGCCCAAGATTGGCAGCTTGGAATGGGAAGTGCCTGTGTGCCTTGGGTCTCTGTGCAGCCCTGGCTCCCTGGGGAGGGGGCACATTCCAGCCCAGCAAGGACTGTCCCCTGCCCAGTAGCAAGAGGAGCAGCACTGGGGGAGCTCAGCTCCTCTCCAGGGGGAGAGCAGGGATTGCTGCAGGGGTTCCTGT
>NW_010127876.1:0-10401 GCF_000699245.1 Pterocles gutturalis | reverse complement strand
CTGAATTCTTGAAATAGTGTTTCCTTTTATAGCTAAATGGAGCCTGGTGCATCCCCTGCAGGCAGGGTTAAAAGCCTGCTCCAGTTCAGTGCCTGCGGGGAGCAGATTTGGAGGGCATTCAGGAAGCTGCTACTGCTCATGGTGGGAAAACGCTTGCAAATTCTGGAAGGAAGCCAGTGTAAATATCCCCTTCCCTCTGCTGCTTCTCGTGCTGGAGCTGCTGGGGGCCCTGGAGCAGCAGGCACAGTAATAAGGGTTGCTTTCGCTTCTGCAGTCTGCTCTCCTCAATGCCTTGTACTGAAATATCTGTCCTGTACTGAAATATCCCTCCTGTGACTTGAGCAGGGAAGGGGCCTGGGCCTGCCTGCAGCCTGCGCTGGGTGGGTGGTGGCCAGAGCCTGCATCTGCCCAGCCTGGGGGGTGAAATCCCCTCCTCGCACTGGCACGGTGTGGGCTGCGCTGGGGTTCTCTGCCGTGCATCGGTGGGGGACAGGATCTGATCAGGGTGCTGGGCTTTGTCGCTTTCCTCCTTGCTGTAGAGCTGCCCAAGAGTCTCTTCCCTGGCGCATCTTTCAGGTTAGCTATTAGCCAGTTATTTCTCCTGGGGGGCCGGGTACTTGTTCCACTTCAACCCTCAGCTTTTTACCACCTAGACCGTTCCCCTCTGCTCAGCTGCCTGCTGTCCTGATGGCCTCTGGTCGCTCCCTGCTCAGGGGCCCAAGGTTTGTGCTGACACCAGAGCTTTTGGGTGGCACAGGGGGGGCTGGGGCCATCTGGATGTCCTGTGGCGATGTTTGCTAAAGGGCCAGTTTGGTTCCCGTTTCCTCTTTCTGCACGGGGGCTACTGTGCAAAATGTTTGACTTTTTGCTTTTGTTGCTGGTGTTCCCTGCTGCCTTTTCTGTTGACGTTCACCAGGTGCAGGGATGGGGTTTTCACGGTTCACGTTGTTTTATTTCCTTCTGATCTGCACCGATCTTATATTTCACAGTTTGCACTTTTTGTATTTCAATAAAAATCAAAATGTAATCCCAGATCCAGGTGTGTCTGTCAAGTGGCAGCGGCCGGGGCACATCTCCACGAAGCAGAAGTCGGGCTGGCTGCGACCACAGCCACGCAGAGGGAGGAAAGGGAGCACGAAATGCCTCCTGCCTGAGTAACTCGGGGAAGAAATACTAGTTTGCAAGGGCCTCAGGCTGGAAACAGAACTCAAACAAAAATGAAGTAGTGCAAGTTTGGCTCTTTCCTGAACGGGGCTGGGCTTCCCTGTGACCGCCTCCCTCTCACGATGGGCGATGGGCTGGGATTGCCCTTCTCGGACCGGGCAGCTGCACAGGTTGTGGTGTCACCGGTGCCAAGCGGGAGTCACCTGCAGGCTCCCTAGTTAGGATTAGCTGGCTAAACTCATCCTGCAGCACCAGCCTGCACCTTCTCATCTCACATGGATCACTGCTCGATGTCTTCTGGTGAGGATACTGCACTCCACCCCCTCGAGCTGCATACCGTTTACTGCTCTTTCCTAAAGACACTGGAATTTGCTGGTTACAGCAGCAAGCTTTTTGGCCAGGGGAAAGGCTCTTATATGCGAAGTGATGACTACAGTTAATAAATAATACAAGTGTAGCAACAAGTGAACCCCATAGCGGGTGCAAGAACTGGGAGCAGAACAGAGAGCACTGGAGCTAATAAAGCATCAGCTACTTCGTAGCTTGCAATTCTAAAACCGCGTGCTGCTTTTCAGTTTTTATTACTGAATAAGCTGTCTAATTAAGGGCTTCCCAGTGTTGTCAATTCTCCTTCCACATGTTGACATTATTATTTCTCTGGGGCTTTTTCAAGGGGATGGTGTTTGTGTCTGTGACTTCTGCACCCCTTGGACGGTGGTGGCCCCGTCATGGGGCCGGTGTGGTTACTACACCGACTATACAGCAATATCCCAAACCTGTGAGCGCAGCAGCTGGTCTCGCCTCTGGGCTTGGTCACGGTGACGTGCTGCTGAGGTGCTGTGGCAGCATCTGCTCTGGCCTCAGAGGAGCTCAGGAGCAGGTGGGTCCATCCCTGAGGGTGCTGGAGTTGGCAGGACGTATGCTGCAGCCACACGGCCAGTACTTAACGCAGCACAAACACCACTGCGATTGGATGTGTTTCCATGTCTAACTGCCTGGTGGCCCTAAGGACAGGCTGAGAGTGTTTTTATAAATACATGCAATAGGCTTACAGTTAGATGGTATTTGATTGTTCATGACCGTGGTGATTAACCATCCTGCTATGACCGTTTACTTTTTCACTTATTTGGTGGTGGTTCTTCCAATCCCTTGTCTTACTGGTGACATGTTGAAGAGGGCAGATACTGAATGCCCTGAGCTAAGGCCCAGATCCCACAGGATGGTTTATGTGAGTTCACCAGCAATTCCCTTCTCCCCATACTGTGCAGTGTCTCGTAAGTGCAGGAAATGATACCCATAAATACAGGAACGTAACACAGATAGATCAGTACCTGTGAGGATGCAAGGGGACACTCAGTTTATGGTGTTACCTCCTGAATATAAGATTAAGAAAAGATCGTTTTCCATAGTTATTCTTGGTCCCCAGGCTGGAATATTTCTCTTCAGAGGAGCTTCCGATATATGCAGGTTGTTTGTGGTTGTTTTTTTTTTCCTTTCATCCACTGTCTCTTTTTGTAATAACCAGACACTCTTTACACTGCAGCTTAAATCAGCAGCTGTTACATTTACACATAGATTTTTACCATCTTGTCCTTCCTTTAAGGGGAAGGTGTTAGCACCGTACATGGCATTGCGTGTTACACAAGGTTAACTTTAAGCAATACTGGAATGCAGCTGTTAAGTTTGGTTATCAGCCAGGCATGTGTTTTGCCAATCGACGGGGTTAGCACAAAGGACACAGGCACCAAATTAAAGAAGTAAGCTTATTTTTACTTATGTTTGAAGCGATAATGCAGAAAATAATACAATGAAAATAAATTAAAGCAAGATAAGGTAAAGCAGCAAAATAATAAGCAAACTACTACAGCAAGCATAAAATAAGGTAATGCACCTAATCATTACTACATAGAGTTAGCGATAGTGATTAAGTCCACTGTATAGATGAGGCTTCCAAATTGCCCTGCAAATGGTCCCCACTTCTATACAGTTGAATAAACAACTTTATATCTTAAACTGCGAAAAACTTCTGGTGTGGTTTTCTCCTTGTTAACTTCCATCTTGAGCCTGGCCAGGGCAGGAGAGGGGAGATAACAGAACAAAATAATCTACTAATCTTGATTATGTATCTCTCAGCAAAGCTTGTCACGACTTTCCACACTCCTTTGCCAGCTGTGGAAACAGGGCACATCAGTGCTTAATTTTGGCTACTGTTATGCAATTAGCGTCTTTCTGCTGACTAACCTTGCACAGCAAGCACTACAGCAATGCTCTATAAGCATTAAAACAAAGCTTTTATAAATCAGCATATATGCATAAGGTAATACATTGCATGTGTGATCAATATTATACATATCAGATATACTGTTAGGATGTGAGGTTCATTTAGAGATCAGCTTTAGTCCAGGGCCTCACTGCTCAGGCCCTAGTATTTCAATCGGTCCTTTGACCTATAGATGAAGCACAAACTCTATACTATTTCTTCTGTGAATATAGTTCTAGATTTAGGAATTAGGCATCAAGGCATCACTTTGTGCAGTGAGTTTCATGGGTGTCTGGTTCATTCTCTCCTGCTATCTGTAACAAGCACTAGGGGAACACTCAGGGTCAGTGCATTCCTATCCTGGAGATAAAGTCCACTCACATTTTCCCCACATGTACCCCTTTTTTCCTTGTCTACTAAGGCCATAAATGCCTTTCCCAGTGAAATGGAGTCACCAGGGGTCAGCATCCTTATTCTTGAATCCTGTTCCTTCGTGAACTGTACTCGGTTTGCTGAGGTTAAAGGTGGTCACCATCTCCTCCTGAAAGTAAAAACCTATTTTCCCAGACCATACTTTGATTACAATGATAGGATAACGTCAATAATACTAGCAGTAGTTTCATTATTAAAGTGTCCTCTGTCGTCTGTGATGAAAAATCAATGGATGGTCACACTGGTTTTCACGTCTCTATCAGGCTGCGTGGGCAATGTCTTCTTCCAAATGGACCGCGGCGGTAAACAGGTACATTTAGTTGTGCAGGATCTTTAAAATAAAATTCTATACCATCTAGTTATTCTTGCAAATAATACTTAGTGGCAGAGACATGTTCCCATTTTTCTTGCTCAGGTTTCATGATTAAGACAGGATTGTCTTCTCCAGTGGCTATTTCAGCTGGTTCAGGAGGGCCAAAATCTCTGTGCTTCATTTTTATTTTGTGGTACTGCAAAATCCAAAATATTCTGTTGGGCTTTGAGTAATATTTCCCGATGCCCACAGTGCCACTAAATTCCTAAAAATGTCACTGTTTGGGATGGCCCTTGAATTTAGTCAGGATTGATTTCCCAACCCTTCTGCTTCACGTGATCCATCATCATTTCAAGTATTTGTTCCATGTCTTCCTCACTGTTTCCTTGAATCAAGACATCAGCTACATAATGAACAGTTTGCATACGGGGAGGCAGCTTTATCTCATCCCAATGCTCAGCTACAGTTTGATAACAGATGGGGGGGGGTATGCAGCCACCCCTGAGGCAACCTATTGTCGCCCGTGCCACATAAATACAAACTGATCCCAATTCTCTTCTGCAATTGGAATAGTGAAAAAAGCATTAGCCAAAATTACAGCATACCAAGTTCCAAGATGCTTTTGAACTTTTTCTATTACAGTGACAGTATCTGGTACGGCTGCTGTAAGAGGTGGGGTGTGCTTATTTAATTCCCTAAAATCTACGGTCCTTCTCCATGACCCATCACTCTTTCTGACAGGCCAGAGTGGGTTGTTCCCAGCTGTGGTGGTTGATTTTAAAACTCCTCCATCCAGTAGATCTTTAACTGTCTGTGAGATCTCCCCATGCCCCCCTGGAATTCTATAGTGTTTCATGGTCACTAATTTGGCTGCAGCAGGAATCCACACAGGAGGCATTTTTACTTTTCCTACTAAAATTGTCCGGGCACTAATGTAATTTTTTACTTCAAACTGGTACTGACCATCGGAAAGATTTAAGGTCAGTTCCTTCAAAATGTCAATTCCTATTATATATTCAGGGACAATCATGACTGAATACAATCATTTTGGGAGGTTTCCATTTTCATTTCTGTTTGTGCTTGCACAGCTTCAATTTGTTTCCCTCCCAAACCTGTAATAATTACAGGTTGTCCTTTAAATTTCTTGGGGTTACCATATATTAAGACCTGATGGGTGCCACATCGCCAGGCTGGTCGCACCGCCAGGGTCATTGACCCACTGTGTGCCACACCGCTGGGGTTGTCACACCGTTGGGGTCATCGACCCGCTGGGTTCTACACCACCAGCATTGTCTTAAAGCCAGATGAGAGAGGCAACCACGATGTCCCTTGAATCAGCAACTAAGCAGCTTTCAGTCCTAGTTTTGCAACCCAGAACATCTTTCACCATTTTGTTCTGGGAAAAATAAATAAATAAGGAAAGCCATTTTAAAATGTTAGACCACGTTTTCTACATTTGTGTGCATCACGTTGTTCAGCTCTGGTAGAAGGTTTAGCATGAGCAGTATCTCACCTCATCAAACCCAGCTGCCCTGTGAGCCCCAAAGGCACGCTGTGCCACCGTCAGCAACGCTGCTGCCATTCCACCACCGTGCTGCGGAATTCAGGAGAGACTCCAGCCTGTGTTTCTGCCCATTAGGGAGACTGCCAGCTGCTGCTTTGCTTCCAGCCTCCCTGTTGCTGTAATTGTTGATGCTTGAAAGATGGAAAGAATAAGACAAGGAAAGGAGAGGGCATTTGTGGATAAAATAACCTTATCTGCCAATATTCTTCTCCAGTTCTGAACAAGATAGAAGAGTGGAACAGGCTGGAAATGGAAAGGAGCTGTTAGAACACCACTGATTACTTGGTTCTGCACAGACATAACCCTCTGAGGGATGCACAAATACAGGCTGGGAAGAGAATGAATTATGAGCTAAACTGAAGAGAAGGACTTGGGGGTATGGGTGGATGAGAAGCTGAACATGACCCAGCAATGCCCAGAAAGCCAACCGTGTCCTGGGCTGCATCAAGAGAAGTGTGACCAGCAGGTCAAGGGAGGTGATTGTCCCCCTCTACTCCACGAGACCCCCACCTGGAGTACTGCATCCAGCTCTGGAGTCCTCAGCACAAGAAGGACATGGACCTGTTGGAGCGGGTCCAGAGGAGGGTCATGAAGATTAGAAGAGGGCTGGAGCACCTCCCCCGATGAGGACAGGCTGAGAGAGTTGGGGTTGTTCAGCCTGGAGAAGAGAAGGCTCCGAGGAGACCTTACAGCAGCCTTCCAGTGCTGAAAGGGGGCTACAGGAGAGATGGGGAGGGGCTCTGGATCAGGGGGTATAGTGAGAGGACAAGGGGTAACGGTTTTAAGCTGAAAGAGGGCAGATTTAGGTTAGCTCTTAAGAATAAATTTTGTCCTGTGAGAGTGATGAGACACTGGAAGAGGTTGCCCAGAGAAGTTACAGATGCCCCATCCCTGGAGGTCTCTTCCACTTGCTTCACTGTAATATTAGATCTCTCCTTCTTGAATCTTTGTGGGTGCTGCCATCTATACAGAGTTGGCTTTGACTGCTACACAATTTCAGAGCTTGTCGGGGTCACAAAAACACAGTTGGTGACTTTTCGATGAGCTGAGCACTGGCAGCCGCCCAGGAGAGTCCCTTAAAAAGAAACACGATGTCTTCCAGAGGGAGGCATTTGAGTTGGCACTCTGCTGACCTGCAAAACATCAGCAAAAACACTAGAGAGTTAGTGCACCTTTCCTTTGGCATCTCAACCAAAAATCGTACTGTCGCTTAAAGATCAGCTTCTGTTCCAGAGGACAGGAGCATAAAAAACACTGTATGATGTTGGAAAAAGGCACAGGGAGGAATCTGGAGAACTGTATGCAGAAAGAGTCTTACTTTTCCAAATTTGAGTTGTGAGAGAAGAGGAAAGTGAAGTTAATGGAAGAGTGAAGCAACGAAGAGTCTCTACCCCGAGCTTACCTGCAGGAGGAGGGACTGGAGCTCTCTCTCCGGGACAGCCTTTCCTTCAATGCCGTGTTCGTTGCCAGCACCCTGAAGCATAGCTCCATGTGTGGAAGCTTAGCTGACTTGAAGCTTGATAATAAAGGTAAGAACCTATCATAATCGATATAACACATACGGAAACCAGTAGAAAAACTAGGATTTATTATTTAAGATTCTATCTGAAAGAGTTTAACAGTCCCCACTCCAAACATGAGCATAAGTCACTGCCCCAAACAAAGGCACTTCTGGGGCTGCCCCGGGACTCTGGAAAAGGGGGTGAGGTGTACATCGCTTTGGGTAGAGCGCTGCACATACACTGTGGCAGGAGCGTGAGAGAGGAGTCAGGAGAAATACCACAGGAACCAGCACAGAGTGGGCGAAGGAACCAAAACAACTGACAAAACAAGCAGAACCTGGCTCAGAGAACAATTCAGCAAGGGAGTTTTGGGGCGAGACCTGGGTGTCTCCTTGGGAGAAACAAGGAGAGAACACAGACAATACCTGCTACAGCAGATCAGAAAAGGACCCTGAATATTTTTGTAAAGGTAACATCAAAGATTCCTAATTCTACCATCAATTTCTTTAGTATAAACAACCCAAAGGGATTTGGACTGTGAGCAGAAAAGGATACGGCCCAGATGTTGAACTTTCAAGTGACTAGATACCCACTGAAAACATGCAGCCTCATTAAGACCATCATCTCTTCCAGAGAACTGGAAAACAAGTTTGTTTTACCTGATTTTGAAAGGCTCAGATAGTAATCTGGGCAAGTTAGACCTTGTTCGCCTTCTTAATAAATCAGCTGAATAGCTCCTAGAAAGCACAATCCTAAAGACACCTCTGCAGGATTACGCTGCAAAGAAAAAACATCCTCTATTGTAATTCTTTAACTGTATCAATAGAACAGTTAGCAGGAGAGAACTAGCGACCAAAGTCTATTTTTGGAAGGCATCTATCAAAGCTCCTCATGGTACAATAATGAATAATTATTGTTTGAGCTGCAAGAAGCACAATTTGACTATCTATGATTGAGGGCAGAAAAATGGGAATAAATTTTCCCAATGACAGAAGGTCAACAGCAGGACCCATCAACTTTCAACACTTGCATGTATTTTGTTTAAAATATGTGCTAGAGCACTGGAAGGTAAGCAATATGATAGAAGTATTTCAAGTTATACTATTACACAGAAAAGGAAATTTCATACAGGGAGGTGAGACCGGGAAGGATGTCCAAACTGTTCCAGAGCAGCAGGGCTTCTAGCCCTGTTACTTGCATGATACACACTCTACTTGGATCACCACTGACTCTTCTTCTAACACAAGCTTTTTAATGTAATTCGTTTGCCAGTAACAGAAGTAGTACTCAGGGTTCAGAGCAGGCATCCGCCCCTTAGCAGAAAAACACATTATGTGCTGCCATACCTTACCTGCAAGATGAATTCCCACAGCTCAGAAATTATGATCATTTCTTTATTAAGCAACCAGTTAACTTTAGATTCAGCACAGGTAAAAGCAAAGCAGCAAGTGATAATTGGGACTTAAAAATATACTCAGTTCATACTGAATACAAGCTTAAAATATAAAACTCACTTGTCAGGTTTTCTAGTTAATGACTTAATTTTCCCTTCGGCTAAGCCACTAGACTAGTAGGAAGTATCACTTTTAGCTAGTTCAACCACTAACCCTCCCTGTTGAGAAATTGTTGTTCAAATATCCAAGATGTTTGATCAAGCTTTCTCTTTAACTTCCAGAAAACACAAAGCAGCTTTGTATCATTACTAGCAAGGGTTGTAACTGAGAATCATTTGGGTAGACAATTATCCTTCTTCCTGCAGCACTTTCTTGGTAGGAAAGCCAGTAGCCAAATTTTGTTTCCATTCCAGACAAAAATTTACTCCTCTATGGCCAGAAAAGCAGAGTTTCATGAAAGGGGTACTAAGGTAGAGCACTAAGATGTTATCAAGGCAAGAATTTGGCTTCAGAAGACATAAAAAACTCTAGAACTTCATGGTGTGTTTTTATATCTTGCGCTACTAATGGGCATACATATACTTCATGTTGATGCCTCTTCCATGAATTCAGTGTTTTAGGGGTACTGTTGTAGCGGGATTTGTGCCAGATGCATATGCTATGGGATGTAGCCAAATCTCTTTGCACTTGAGAGCAGATCTTGATTGCTGCAGGGCAGTTGTACCTTTCCCCAAGCTCCGATGAGCACCTGAGACACCTTTTGCCACAGCTGACCAGAGGCAAAGTTATCTATGTGAGGGTCCCTTCCATTCAGAAACAGGGCAGGACTTCAACAGAAGCTCTGCAATCAAAATCTGCAGCAGGGATTTGGATAAAGACCAGAGTCCTAAGATGTAGTCAGTGTCTATTGCTAACTATTGCTTAGAGAGCTGTGGCACTGTCCACTTAAATGAGCTTTTCAAAGTCTCCACTCTGAACAAACACTCGGTCCAGCTATGTCTGTTCGAATTTGTATGATGTTTGGACCTAGTTGCCTACTTTGGAGCTGTCCCTCCTACGGAAACGTTCATTATTATCATCCGGAGAGAAGCACAATCAATGCAGCCTCGTCTAAAAGGGACAAACTGCAGTTTTGACAGTGAACAAAGTGAAAGGCAAGAAGAATACCCCCTCTCTTCGACACCGATAACTCCACTGACAGGCAGATTTTCCTCCTCCTGTGTATAACTGGACACTTCTGATGTGCCACTTACTCTGTGGCAAGTTTGCCAAGCTGAAGATGTGCTGGGTAAAACACTAAAGGTCTCCATTCTTCTACCCTCTTCCTGCTCTTCTAGGTTATTTCCATTATCGACACGTATCTTAAGCCAAGGGAAAATAATACAGCCAGTCACTGATTCTGGCATAGATCGTCTTGCTGGAGACCCTCTCCATGCAGCCATGCGTGCTAGCAGCTGTGAACAAGTGGCTATGAGTGCCAGCTCTTGAGCAGTCTGTGTTGTTAAAGCCTGGGGATAAACTTAAACCATACTAACAACTGTTTGAGAAAGAGTTCCTTCATCAACAACAGCTATTAGCACATCCGAGTCGACTCATCTCTTTCACCGTCTGCAACAACATGTCGTTTGCATTAATCCTTCATTTTCCTTGCTCCACATTCTTCTCAGCATTCCCACTTCCCAATTTCCAGGAACATTTGTCTGACCATTCCCCATAAACAACAACCATCAACATGTGCATTTAGAGGAGTGTCTTGGTGTCAGGACCACCAC
>NW_010127875.1:0-257 GCF_000699245.1 Pterocles gutturalis | reverse complement strand
CTCCGCCCCTAGTTGGCTCGTACACCATTTGCATCAGGAAGCTATCATCAATGTCCTGGAGAAACCTCCTGGACTGCGGATGGCTGGCTGAGTAGGCCTTCCAGCAAATATCAGGGTAGTCAAAGTCCCCCACAATAACCAGGGCCTGTAATTGTGAGGCTGCTATCAGCTGCCTGGAGAAGGCCTTGTTGACCTCCTCGTCCTGATCTGGTGGCGTGTAATAGACAACCACGACAGTATCACCCATGCCAGCCTGT
>NW_010127874.1:1190-8266 GCF_000699245.1 Pterocles gutturalis | reverse complement strand
ATTCTAATTAATTATAATTAATTAGAATTAATATTAGCACTCTGTAACAATCACTGCTGTAATATACCTAAGTAATTCCTTCAAAGGAAGAGAGATTTTACCGAGCAAAACTGTATTAAAAGAGCATGAGAGAAAATTCAGACTCCAGGGTTATAGTACAGCTCAGTTAATATAATCCTTCTGTATATCTGTGGAATAACAATACATTAACATATGATCATTGCAAATAGTGAAATATCAATTGTCTGGAGAAAGTTTTGGCATGAGAAGGACATTATGGAGGTCATTTTGTTTAAACTTAAAACTCTGCTAGTCATCTGTCTCCTGCAGCTCTAGTGGCTTTAAATATTTCTAAGTGGGAGGATTTATTTCTAAATACCACACTGACTGGGTAAAAGAAAGATGATGACACATCCATGCCTTGGAGCAGGCTGATAGCAACATCTTGCAGCACTCTCCATGAAGAGTCTTCCCACAGTCCATTCAGGCCTGTACTGGCCTTCAAATTTCTCCATGTACCAATGGACAAAACCATGTCCACCCAGCGGTCAGCCACAGCCCAAAGGCCAGTCCCACTCCCACTTATAGAATCATAGAATTGTTTAGGTTGGAAAAAAGACCCTTAAGATCATTGAGTCCAAGCGTAAACCTAACACTGTCAAGTCCACCACTAAACCATGTCCCTAAGCACCACGTCTACATGTCTTTTAAATACCCTCAGGGATGTTGACTCAACCACTTCCCTGGGCAGCCTGTTCCACTGCTTGACAATCCTTTAGGTGAAAAATTTTTTCCTAACATCCAATCTAAACCTCCCCTGGAACAACTTGAGGCCATTTCCTCTTCTCCTCTCGCTTGTGACTTGGAAGGAGTGACCAACACCCACATGGCTACAACCTCCTTTCAGGTAGTTGTAGAGTGCGACAAGGTCTGCCCTGACCCTCCTTTTCTCTAGACTACACAACCCCAGTTCCCTCAGCTGCTCCTCACAGGACATATTCTCTAGACCCTTCACCAGCTCCCCACTTGCTGTGTTGTTGCTACCATCTGCCCAAACCCATTCCTGCAGGTGCAGGATGGGCTCCCCTGGGACCCTCATGCTCGGGATGAAGAGCACAGGGTGGGAGCATGCTGCCAGAAGTGGGCTGGGCACTACCCCTTAATGTCACACTTCAGCTGAATTATTTTGCCACATCCCCATTATTCCCACTGCACTAAATAGTGCTTGAGCAACAAATACTCAAGACTTCACTCTCTGAAGTGGGGCTGTTGCCCATTCTAAATCACCAATTATCCTGTGTCTGGCTGGGTACTGTTATAAAGATACGAAACCCAAATTGTTCTTGCCAGATTACCTCAGGAAAAAAAGAATAAAAGAGTGGTTCTGGGGAATTTTGGACTGAATGGCAATTTCCTCACGAACCCCTCCCCAATTACAACCTTTGCTATGAAGACTGTAACTTTCTATCCACAGTTTAAGAAGCCAGCAGCAGTGATCCTACATGACAATGCCTGAAGGCAGGCTTTTTGATGGCAGATCCAAACAGGCCTTTTCAAGCTCACAAAGAATCCAAGAGCTGGTTTTAAAGTCTAACTGATCACTTGGGAGGAAGCATCTGCCAGTTATACCTATCTCTTTGAGAGGCCATCTGTCAGGTGCAAAGTGCCAAATTTCTTTCCAGAAGGAAGAGGCACCAGCTAACCAACACAAGAGAAGTTGTGCTGACAGGCTGTGGGTCTGTGATCAGTTTAAGCAGTACCGCAGCTGCTGCTCCCAGGTCCTGACCTTCCCTTGGGCCAGTGCTAGTTTTCACATCTTCAGCCAGATCAGGGGCAGCAACCCATCCCAGAAAACAAACAGACAAACAACCAAAGAGTTAGTTTTAATGGTATTTATACTCCCTGACACTGCTGACAGGGTGGATACACAGGCACTGATGCTAGCAGGAAGTGGGGAATAGGAAGACATGCCATTTCTCTTTTGGATATCCTTGCTGCTCAGCAACAACTATATGATCTACTCCAAGTTCCAGAAGCGGAAACCCAGTCCCATCAATGTAAACTGTAAAATATGTATAGCCTCCAGCAGGACTAAGATGTCACTGTATGCACTGAAATGATGAGGCACAGGTAACAGTAAAGTGAATTCCTGAGGATGGAAAGGAAGAAAGAGAAAAGACACCAATGCACCTGAATAAGAGGAGTGTGCTTGACTATTTTAGCACCCATTATGCTTCGTTGGTGTGGAAAAATATGTCCCTGTTTACTGACCATTTTCTTTTGAATTGCTTTCTGCTGCCTTACTTTAACTTTTGATGTCAGGATGGTTTCAGAGGTCCCTGTGATAACCCATCTCCGGCTGTGCCAGGTAGCAACTCCATTCTTCCATGTTCCAGGCATGGAGCTATGCTCCTTGTACGCTTTCCATTCCCCACGGCAACTGCCTTCCCTCCTTAGGACTCAGAGCTATTTTAATTACTGCTTGCTGCTAGCTCAATCCTGCCTTCCTTATACCAGTAATCAAGGCATGCATGTGCCAGGCCAAGGCTCTCAGCTTAGCTTTTCCATCCTGCACTGCATTACAATACCATCCAAGCTCTGGTTTTTCAATTTGCACACTGAGATGATCTTTGTTCTTGTAAATACCAGCTAGAAGTTACAATATCGATGTATGTGAGCAAGTGTCTCTGCCTTCTCCGGCTGTGGGAGGACTGTGCTGCAGCACTGCCTGAGAGCTGAGGAAGCTGAGAGCATGACACACAGACCCAGTATTAATAAATCTGATCCTCAGGACAATGCAGCAAAATTAGTAGGGGGCTGAGTTCAAATTAATCAGACATGCAATTAATCCTCATCCTCAGCTCACAAAAGATCATAAAGATCATAGAAAAATGGATCTCAAAGGGGCCCCTGGGCAGCATCTAGTCCATCCGTCTTTCCCATGATAGGAGCAACTACACCCGTGTCATTCCTGGTATCTGTCTAATCTCTTCTTAAACACTTCAAGTGACAGATCCCATCATCTTTTCCAGAAACTTGTTTCCTGACTTCACCTTTGCCTTTGTCAGAAACCTCTTTTGAATGCCTAATCTGAACCTGAGTCTTTTATGCTGCAAGAGGAAAACAGTATTTCCTCTCCTACCCAAAAAAAAGCAGAAAAATAAACGCATCTGTTCCTCTCTGCAGTAGTCTTCCATTTACCCACTGTACCCATCTTCAGCCACCTCTCTCTCCTCTAGAAACAGAAGAGCACGTGAGACATGAGGATCCCAGATAGCTCCTGCCATGGAGAAAACTCATTAGATGTCCTTGCATGAAATACAGCAGAAATGTACAGAGATGGGTGATGATGACAGCAGTAACTAGATGTTGGGGGAAAAAAGAAAAGGAGACTGCAATTAATACTCTGTATTCCTTCTTGTACCTGGTTCCTCATAGTGGATTGAGAGAGGAGAAATGTAATGAAAGAAACAAAGAAGAAACTGTTAATGGAAAGTAGTGTGAATAAATAGCTAAAGAATACAAAGAAACTATTCACAGGCAAAAATCTATTTTAAGCAGTCATCTGCTGGGGCATTATCGTGCTGGAGAGGAGCTGCGAGAGGTCAGCATCAAAGCAGCTCTGTAAGCCCATGCTCACAGCAGAGCTTCCCCTATCAAAATTATTCTTACAGATTGCCAGCTGCAGAGGTGTTTTAAACGCTCTTTGTTAATCCGGACCCACTGCCCTCCCAATGACAACAGAATATTTCAAGTTCCCCTTGAAAAATATCAACACAGTATAAAAGGTTGCTAAGAAAGGAGGATCAACAAGAAAGTTAAACTTCAGTAATTCCCCTTCGTTTCTAGAAGGACAGAGACATGGCATCTTTAAATAAACACATCTGTGCCACAAAATTAAAATGTTACAATGCGGCAAATTCTGTCATTATTGAGAGTATTTACTCAAAGTCAGGAGTAATTTCAATAATTAAAATCCATGTAACATTACCCATCTGCTGCAAAAAGCAGCACAGTATTCTGCAGCTTATTTGACCTTGTGTGCAGAGCACCCACACACTCCTGCTTATTCTTCTGTGGCACGAGCGGAAACATCAATTCAGAAACAGGAGTCGCTTAATATTAAAAAGATGAAAATGGCTCGATGACTAATGCCTTTTCTTCTCAAAGACTTAGCATTTTTATTTTAGGTAATATTTTTGAGTGACTTAGGTGGCAAATATAGCCAAAGATAAGAACCTCATCTGTCTGTAAACTACATTCTTTAGGACTGAATTTTACACATAATTTTTATTCATTACAGCACACATGGTGATTCATGAATACAAATGCCCACATAGAAAATTTGATAAACTGCACTAAAGGTTACCTGAATTTATTGATACGGACAGTAAAAATATCTGTACTCTGTAACATCATAGTACTCTTGACTGTTCACCGTAAATTGGTTTGAAACCTGATCTTGGCTTTTACGATCTGCCCTTTCCTTTGTTTATTTTAACACAGGCTACATATTTCACAGATTTACTTTAGATATATATATATTACAGTCAACAGTAGTAATTTTTACATTGACCATTTTCTATCTTGTCCTTAAAAAGACTGAGCAAACAAAATTCTCATTGCTTAGCATGCAGCACAGAAATACAAATGTAACACATGCCATAAGAACCCAGTGCAAGGGCTGACTATTAATGCTATAATCTCTTAGAGAGTTACTCAAGCATGTTGCTGATAGCAGCACAGCCTTAGAATTAAATTATTCTTTTGGAAATTGAATAAACCTTGAATATTAGTCATTGTCTGCGATGCACTGAAACACAAAAAAAAAATCCACTAAAAGCCATATTTACTCAGGGAGTAAAGTATCAGTCAAAGTAGGGGATTGTTCGACTTTGGATATTAACATGATGCTTAAATCTATTTCTTCCTATTCTGTTGTATTCCCCTTTAAAAACACAGCTGTTTTCCATTCAACTTTTGTTTCAACTAGACTTTCATCCAGCTCATGATGGGTGTGGGTCTGATAACAGAAGCCTTCTGCTGAAACAGATTACTGAATGAGACAGTTAAAAGAACTGAAGTGAAAACACCCACAAGAAACTTAAAACAGCCCTTTAGTTCCCTGAAAATAATATTCACTAAAGCACTGATAATTTCCTAAAAACACACCTTGTTGGCATGAGGACTGTATCTCATGGCAAATACTGAGTAATTTCAGTGATTGTTGAAGCACACGTGAACAAAAGGACTCAGCTCTTGGAGCTGGGCTGCAAAGTCCCAAGTTCAGCATGAGAGGGAAGAAGTTTCCTTGTCCTTGCTGAAGTTGTGCTCAAGGACCCTGACAAATTAAGAACTACTCTTTTTCCAGATTTATGGAAATCCAGAAAAATATGCCCATGTGACAAGTACAGAGGAAAACATTTTTGTCAAAGATATGCTCATCTAAGCTCATCTCCATATCAGTGTTTTCAAATTCTGAACTCAGTCTTTGCTCAAGCCTTCGATCCTGCTGGTGCCAGGCTGGCCACCCTGCCCAGCCCTGGCAGGCTTGGCCACCCCGGGGAGATGCCAGCAGCATTACAGCCTCCCCGTGCCAGCCCTCAGAAGTGATCCCCCAGAGGTGCGAGGGCTCTCACATGTAACACTGGAATGCTGGACTGCAAATCTCCAGATACTGATATGAAACTTCTATGGCAGTGAAGGACTGCAGTCCGAAGTCTTAATTGCTCCCTCTGCTTTGTAACATCCCAGCAGGCCACTGCTGCTTGACAGCACATGGCCCCTTTGTTTTTTTTCTAAACAATTTTCAATATAATATATAACAAAACATTAGAAGATGGCTCCAAGTTCATTACAGTGTTCTTACATTTCCTCTTAGTTTTTAAAGTACTCAACTAAGACCTTGATATAACATCATTACTAATGAAATCTAACGTCGGTTTCAGCACATAAAGACTTAAATGCAAGGTTTTTTTTCAGTTCTTACTCTGTTGTATGTACTCAATAGCTTGATACAGCACAACTGAATTCAGTTATACACTGCAAAAAAAGTGCATCAGAATAATCAATCTAGTGAAACGACAGCCGTCCTCAGGGAGGAAAAACAACACCACACTTGAACTAGGTCAGAATTCAGACAAGAAACAGGAATAAGATGAGATTTATGAACTTCCCTTTGTTAATTGATCAATATATTCCATGTCAAACCTACACAGTTGTGCACCATTCTCAGGTTTTCATCATTGAAATATTCCTACCAGTGTCTATAGGGAAGACAACCCAGGCTGCTAACAATTCCTCAGGCTCTTAATTATTACACTGAGGTTGAGTTTACCCAGCTTCCCAACCAGAGAATCAGCTTTGCATCTTCCTAACCTTCTGTGCCTACATACAAATATACGGTATATGGAACATGGGAAACACATTGCATCTACATACTTGCACCATGCTCTTTGTGCTGTGTAACACAGGACATTGCCAAATACAATGTCAGAACAGGAAAAATTCCCCCAAACAAAATTTCTGGTGTAACCAAAATTTTTGACAATGCACACCCCTGCTGAAGACTGGACACTTGTTTAACAGCCTCCGCCTTTCACCTCTGATCACATGGAGGCTTCTGTGGCACAGGCAATTTTTCTTCAGCTTGTACAGAGTACAAGTACCTCTTGTGAAACACTCCAACCAGGAGAAGGAAAAAATAACCCTGTGGCCACATCTGTCTGTTCTTTGCCCTCACCCTGCCCCCACTGATGGAGGTTCCTCACAATTGAGTGGACAAACTGCCCCAGTAACGTGAGCCCAGTATATGAAATTAAAGTGCTACCCATTTTGGTCTTCCAGAGTACAGCAGGCAATACTTTGCAGCAGTGGGGTAGCTGCAGCAAGCACAGGGAAGAGAGCTGAGCTGCTTTAGGAAAAAACCATCCCCATGACAAATCAGAGACACTAATGGTGTAAGAGATATTGAGTCAAATCTCTGGGTTTCAATAAAGTATGCATTTCTTTCTAGGTGCAATTCAAAGCCTCAAGTTAAAGTTTAAAAATCTATTTCTGGCCTTGGTCCTGAGAAA
>NW_010127874.1:0-1172 GCF_000699245.1 Pterocles gutturalis | reverse complement strand
TCTTTCCCTGTGGACCTTACCAGCTATTATCACTAAATGGGAAGCTTTTGGAGACAGCTCTTACATAGCAACAAAAGGATGAATAAGACATTAGCCTCTGAATCCTAAATGTTTTCCCCCCATGTTTCTGAGCCCCGCAAAGATCATGTTAGTTTAGTTTCAGGGGAATCTAGATACGATTCAGATGTACTCCTTGTTTTTAGCCTACCACACTATAATATCACAACGGCATCTTCTAACAAAGCCTTTTTTTTTTTTTGCTTGCTCTTATAAATAAATGTAGCGTAGAACCGCAAGATTTTCCTCAGTCAGCCTCATTAAGGGACTGAAACTGCTTTACACTGTTCTTATGGGCTGCTGTTTGACCCCGACAGAACTGGTGTTTTATTTAGAAACTGCTTTGCGCAGTAAATGACATTCCACGACATTCTTAAGAGTAGCCATGCTAGTTTCCTGACAGAGGAGACAGATTTCAAACACAACTAAACATTCCTGTTACAAACAGACTTTCATTTTCTTTCTTCTCATTCCCTCGGAGAAGTGTTTGGGAGACCCAGAGAAAGCCCACTGAATCTTTTCCAACCATTTCCCTCAAATGTAAACATTGTATACTGAAAGCTTCTCCTGCCCTGACTTGTTCCATACCCAGAAATAAAAACATCCCCCACCCCCTGCCTAATAACACCAGCAACTCATTTTTTTCTCTCCTCTACCATTTATGGTCCTTTTTCCCCCCACTGAAGATTGACAAAATGTTTCTTTCTTCTGCCCCTTCAATCCTTACTTCTTACTCCCCTTTCCTTCAACAAGAGGCATGAGTGTGCTGAACTCGCAACAAATACTAATTTCTCTCAAATATCTGTCATTTGGGTTAAACAGAGGTTAATGAAAGACACACAAATGTGATATATAATAGCTAAACTCAAAGTAGCAAGAAAATAAAAAAACATTGTTAATCTTTTAATAGATGCTGCTCTGTTTAACAGGCTGCTCGTTTGCGAAACTTTAACAACAAAATCCATTAGTATCCCAGTGGTGATAAATGTTTTAAGCTGTTTATTTACTTGCTCAAAAAGAAGAAAGTATCATAACCCAATGACAAAAACCAGAGACAGAAACCAATAACAGCAGTCTATGTCACTGTCCTATCTGTCTCATGGACAGGGGGACAG
>NW_010127873.1:60217-72034 GCF_000699245.1 Pterocles gutturalis | reverse complement strand
AAAAAAAAAAGCTATGAAATTCCCAAAGGGAAACCAAGAAAGCCTCTGTAATACACAAACAGGTGAAAGACATGGAAGAAAAATCCAGCCTTGTTCCCTTCCAGAAAATGAAAGCCTTTTCCTCATGCCTCGTCCATGTATTTGGAGGGCTATGGTCAGGACCAGGTAAGGATAAAGCAGCACAGTTTCCCTGCAGCACGGCTCTCTCTGAACATCCACTAGTCCTTATTAACATCTTAAACTCAATTGGCTATTCCTAGAATTAGTTTAAATCCAGTGAAGGTGCCTATACCTATGATTATATTAGCCGCTGATGAATTGGGATGTGTCTGAATGTGCCCGTAAAGCCTCTGTAACGAAGCAGGCAATCCACTTTTGCACAGGTTATCTCAGGCTTTGCCCTCCCGAGTTAAGTATTTTTATGCATGAGCAGGAGTTGAGCAAGGGCCAAAGCACAAAACGGTAACATGAGTTAATCCCTGCAGCTACGGCTTTGGGAAACACAGAGAAATCAGCCAAATATTCACCTAGCAAAAGGGAACTCAGCTGATTTCAGCTTCATGTTTACATTGCTGAGGGACTTGGCTCCAGCTTTCTAACTGGCATACAGACCCATGAAAAACTTTATCTCTCTTTCCAAAAATGTTATTTTAACCGTAGAAAGAATGGGACTCTTACATGAGTAAAGGCTACAGACTGGGATGCCTTGACGTTTCCAGACACATTCCAGACTTTTAAGAGCAATTCCAGGCAAAACATTTTAACGTCTTTTGTGAAGGCGGCCTTTGTCCAGCCTCCAGCAAGAGAAAGCCCTGGGCGCACTGAGCGCTCTGCGGTGCATGGCCCCCAGCAGAGACCAGCCCCAGAGGTGCATAAGCAGCACGTGCTTTGGAGCAGGACTCAGGAGCCTGCTGGCTAAATCCAGACTTTCCAAGTATTCACAGCCTCAAAATATTTTGTGATTGTAACACCGTGGGGCGGGCTAAAGGCTTTACCTCGCTTAAAAATGAACAAAATTCTGTCCTTCTCAGGAGTGTACAGGGAGGCCAGGATCTGGTAAAATTAGTGTCCCAGTAAAGAAAATCTATTCAAATGACAAAAGTTGCAGCATTTTAAAAGAAGGCTTCTTCCTCTTCTTCTTAACTCCTCATCCATGCTTATTGCATATTTCACACAGTTTTTGTCTAAGCTGACAAAGCATACTTATAAAATGTACTTGTGACACTGGCTGGTCAAATAAAATGGTAGGCAAGTGTCCTGTTGAGGTACAAACCTGATCGTGCGTATGCCAACAAAACACTGCTCTTGCCATCAGTGAAGCCCAGATTTCACTTTTGATTCCCTGCATACACAATTTCTGATTATAAACAAGTGAAATGTAATGGAGGCATGGGCATACCTTAAAATATAAGAGTAATAAGAGTGAAAATAAGAGAAAAATAAGATAAATAGAGAAAATAAGGAATGTGATTATTGCAATATATATATCCAACGCTGAATAGCAGATTTCTCTTCCAGAACAGTACGCAAGACATCAGTGAGATACATCCTTTAGTAACTACACAGCATATCTTATAACTTCATCAGAAAGAGTCAAAGTTTAAAAAAAAATATAATAATAAAAGAGAGATGGAGAATGAGCATAAGCTTTCAAAGACAAATGCAAGCTACTGATCTTAAAAGATAATTCTGAGCTAGTTTGAATCAGCCCATCTCCATAAATGTCAGGGAAACCATCATAATGTGCCCAGAGAATCAACCCTCTCTTGCCATGCTGTACCAAAACCAGGGGAGACAGAAGAAAATTTAAACTCAGGTTAAATATGTGCTCACATTTAATTATACAGCTGTTACAATTTGATCTCTCTGATCTGGACCAGAGTGAGGAAAGAGCAGGTTTTGTTATGATGTTACATACAGTAATGCATCAGAAGTAGTTGCCTGCAGTATTTATAAGCTGGGACACTCAGTGAGTATTTCCAGAGTACATCACACCAAAAGTCAGGCAGATGTACCCCCCACTGCGTGACTAACATGGGGTTTTATCCTTAAATGAGAATCTCACCACAACAGACTCCAGAGAGTAAATATCTGCTTTTATTTAAAATTATTTTAGTAGAATTTTAGCAAAAGGATTTACTCAGACTGTTCCTGCTACAGTAATAGCAATTGACTTTTCATCCAATTTTATTAGCACTGTTCGGGGAAATGAAACCAACATTTCATGTTAATTTCCATCAGGAAAGCTCAGTCCCTTAATTTTCTCCTCCCTTGTTAAAATATTCTTCCCTTTACAGCAGAACAATAAAATAGCCTTCTTTTCAGTATAGTACTGCATATGAACAGATTTCTCTGATCACCCATTTAGCCTGGAAATACTGTCTGATCAGCTCAGTGACGCACATACACTCAAAGCACAGCCCCCTAAAGCCCAGAGGGATGCAGAGTATTTCATTTTATACATCACATATACAAGCTGACAGAACATTTTCAAAAGCTTTAGACAATATTAGTTTGCTAGCATTTTGTCCTCTTTTTTTTGCCTTTCTTTCAACATCTGTAAGAAAACTGACAGGTATGGACAGTGGTTTTATAGTTCTCAATAACTGTTATTTCAGAGTAAATAGGGTTTCTTGATGCGTAATACAGGCACATCCTTCCTCTCCACCAAAACAAAAGGGCAAGGTTAGTTAAACAACTTAAAGGAAATTTTAATTTAACTCCTGCTTCTTTTAAATAAATGGAAAGGTGCATGGCCTTTGCTCTTGGAAACACAGATTTTTCCTCTCTGCTACCACTGTTTTCCCTTGAATCTCTGGAAGTTGTTTGCATCAATCACGAAGAACAAGAGAGACAAAGGCTACCTTTTTCAAGTTCTTTAAGTGATGTAAAAAATAAAAATTACAGCGCTAAGAATAAGATAACATTTAATTTGACTTTTTTTACAACCCTTTCTGACAGCAACACCAATCCAGCTGTACTACTTCTGCACAAAATTTCTCTAGTTCTAAGGAGAAAATGTAAATCTCTTCTATTTAGTTGGGAGATATAATCTTGATTAAATTTATGGAGATAAAGAAGGAATTTTCCTTACACAAAAAAATCCAGAAAACAGTAAAGGGAAAATGAGAACTCGTGGGGGCAAGCACTTGCAAGCTGTGCAGGGGTTAGTTAAATATAAAAGCACGCTTAGAAACCAGCACTCAGCCAAGCAGGCACCTAGCAACAAAATGCTACATGCGACGTGTTTTTAAATAGAACAGAAACTTTGCAATTGTGTTGTTGGTAAGTGGAAAAAGAATTCCTGTTTGAAACATCAACTTGCTACTGGTCTATCAAACGCCAGAAGGCCAAGGGATGATCTCCTAATATCAAACTGAATTGCTAAATTCTCCGTTTCCTTCTACATTCTCTATAGCCAGAGATAGATTTTCCTTTTCTTCACGGGTTTTGTCCATAAAAGCAGAAAAAATATTTTAAGGAACTGATGTTATAAATTGGTGATGCTCAAATGGCTGCAACACTTCAAACCTTACACATGCCATGAACGGATGAAGATAGCACTGAAGATACACGCTATGTTTTCAGTGCTGTGTGGAAAAAAATCCCTTGAAGTGTAAGCCAAGAACATCTCCACAGTTCAGTGTGTCCCTGGGATAACTTCATCTCAGTGCCCGCAATGTGGGGGAGCAGAGCGGAGGCTTAATTGGCCTTTTCCTTATTTTTCAACTTGATGTCCTGAAGAAAGATGCATGACTGAACCTGCAGTTAATCACTGTAATTATGGACACTTTATAGTTCTGTATATTGAGTATGCATAAAACTGTTTGTACACTGACAAAATAATGTATAGCTTCATATATGTGTAATAGCTGGAATTAAGAGCTTACATCTACATTAAGAGATGTATAGCCATTAAAACACATACATTGATGGAAATAAATAAGAAAAAGAAGGAGGGAAATATTCCATGGGAAAGGCTATTATGCACTTGTCAGTAATAAATGTCAATTCATATACAGTTGTTCCCATAAAAAAATAAAAGCAAGAACTTGCCAAATGTAAAAGACTGTGCCATGAAATCCCAACAGAAACAAAAGAGTAATGTGAGAAATTCATCTGATATACAAAATGGAGTCAAGCTATCAGTCAGGCTAAAAACTCCCACAATTTAATAAATATAAAATGAAATGTTCAAAATTGTCTAAAAATAGAGCAGTGTCAGTCATGCTGGAAATGGAAATGGAAAACAAAGGAAAACGGGAAGGAAAGAAAAAAAACAACACACCAACCCACCAAGTAAGGTATGGGTCCAAAACAACATCTTGCAACTTAAGCTATCCAGCAGTAGTGTATAAATACCACCTGTGACACCCTTCTTTTCCACTTTCATGTTATAAAAGCATATTTTATCAATTTCTAATATGATTTGGGGAATATCTTGCCTAGCATAACTGTTAAGACTGTTTTCTCACAGATGGATTATCCAGTGCCATCAATTCCAATGTCTGTGGGAGAGATCTAGAGAAGTTACTTAGCAAGCAGAGTGTTTTCAGCTACAACCTGTTCAGCTCTCCTGTAAAAGCTTTTTTAGGAATGGAAGAGCAATCTTTTCCTGGGCCACGGCAATAAACCACGTTCTCTGAATGTCATTCTGAAACCCTTGTTCTTGTGGCAGAGTACTTAAGAGAAGCCAAACACGCATTAGACCACTTCACAGGTATATGCAGCAGAAGCTTCCTACATAGGAAGCACATTAAGAACGGATTTAAAAGCAGCCCATGTCTTCTTCAAAGTTGCAAAGAAGTCAATATATTTACAGGGAATTACTGTGAAAATCTGGCTATCAAGATAAAAAATGGAGTAGTCATTTTCTAAAAGATGAGTTCTTATTATGCCAACTTGACACTCATGAGGGTGTTTTTTTAGTGCAGAATTGAAATTTTATTGAATTGATTGAAAAAATGTACTTTTTCTTCATCAAAATAAAAATTTATCCAAAAATATAACTTCTACAGCAGTTCTAACTCAATTTAATTCCTTTCTGGTAGGGGTTTCAAGCCATAAAAACTATCACACCCATTAATTTTGTGTGTGCACATGCGCTAACCTACTGTTTAAGCACAGTCAGACATTCACACATGGTGCTTGTTCACACCACTGCCATTCTGTCTATGGAACATTATATTTCTCCTGGATAATGTTATTACATATTTTATTGATATCAATAACCTAATTTTTCAAGGACAGTAATATCTTTTGGCAATTTTTATCCAGTAGCAGGAATTTGCAAATATTAATTGAGGTCTATGATCCTTCAGAATAATAGTTACCAGAACATACAGAAAGGAACATCACAACTTCTCTTGGAAATACTGTCAGGTGAAGAACAACCATGAATGTGAGCTCGTATTTCAGTTGCTCTTACCATGTTTTTTGCTCCACATATTAGTAAAAGAAGAAGCCATAATAAAACAATTCTACTGCACCCTTTTTCATTTGATCAACCCTATTTGAGCTGGAAGAGCATAAGAAATGTTGCAGGAAATGTGCAGGAAAACAAAGATGATTAATGATATTTTCTCCTTCAAAGTGCAATGTCTGAAGGTAATAAATTGGGTAAGGAAAGTGAACTTTCTTATTCTCTCCTCTCTGTGTCTGTGCAGCTCAACTCTGCTTTCATATCCTGACAGTGACAAAAATGGACAGTGGTGGTGTAAAAGGTGTAAACTGCTGTATGCTACTTAGCTGGACCAAGAGATAGCAAGAGCACCGCTGTTGTGGAACAGTCCAAAAATGCTTATTTATTTATCTTGCTGTGGACCATTATAAAACATGTCAGACCTCTCCAGACCACCTTGTTTCACTCTCAGTTCCCTCTACCACTTCATTTCTCTCTTTTCCTGTTGCTTTTGGACCATGCCTACATACTCTGCTGATCTCCCTCTTACAAGATATCTAGGTAGAGCAGCCCACACAATCAGTTTTCCTCTCCTCTTTTTGGACACCTCCCAGTAAGAGTCCTTTTCTCCTTGGTTTCTTTTCCTTCTTTCCATTCTTCAGACAACAGAACCCATCGGAAGCTACAGAAACCTCTTGCAGAAAAGGAAGCTACTGCTGAGGCTCCACCAAATACAGCACCTCTGGTGGCTGGAAAAGCTGATGAGGAACTGAGGCTTTCATTCAGGTCCTGCAAAAAAAACTCAGTGAAGGCATTCATACTACCCTGAGCAGGAACAAAACATAAGCCGTCTTCTCCTCCTTCCCTAATGTATTGCTTAAACTACGAGGTTACTTTGCCCAGGGCTCCATTTAACTGGAATGCCCCACTGCCACCCGCCAGCCTAACCTGTCTATTTAAACGAGGCATTTATTATAACATTTGAAACATGAGAGTGACCAAGAACTTTTTGAAGAGCTTTTTTGTACAGTGATAACTGGAGCCTTTCTCGTCAATACAGTGATTTGTTAAATTTAACGTTCACCAGTGAGCTTAATGCATTTATAATTGAATCTTTGCCGGCTTGGCTATGAATAAAGTATTAGGCTTGATGCAAAAGGTCACACTGACTTTGAGAGCTATCAAGTTACAAGACATTTTAGCAATGGAGTAAACAATTTAAATATGTCTTGGGAAGTAAAAAAGGTCCTAATGACAGAGCCAATCAGACAATCAAATATTTCATTCTATTAATAAAAAGTTTATCTTGTCCCTTACAGCTATGTTAACATGGTGATTTTTATGTACTCTGTCAACTTGGCAACTCAGTTTATCAAGTATAGCTATTTCTTTAAAGCAGTTTCCATTACGTAAAGTTTGTAAACCCCAAAATACAAATCTTCAGCAATGCACATAAAGAACACTTGCCTCATTATTAAATGACATCACTTAATAACCTTTGTGCAATCATGATCACACCTTTTACTTCTAGGTCTTCTGTAAATTAAAAGGCAAATAAAAATCCATTTAGAAATTCGAGTTTCTAAGAATTTTTTTGAGGGGGAAATGTGTCGCAAACATATGTCTCAAAGCTGGTTCGAGCTGGAGAATCGAGCCCTATACTTACTGATAGATTGTTTCATGATGCATTTCTGAACATAAGAAAGAAACCCAGAAGCAATGAGAAAGTCAGCTTTTGGTAAATTCTGCAAATGCTGCAAGTTACAAAATACCACAGCTCCGTTCCTACATAAAATCACAATTTCTTTTTTTTTTTCTTCAGACTACTTTCTCGTAGCTGTTGAGAAAAATTGACCTTTAATGGCCTGCACAAGCTTCACTGACAAAATTCACAATACGTATAACACCCATGTAACACATATTACTGACAAATTTAAGATCTCGGCTCCAATAATCCTGTATGCTCTTCACAACATCATCAAAATACTTTCATTTATTCATGAGTTTCAAATGAAGATTAACACTTATCCAAGTGAAGTTTGAAGATGGATGATGTCCTTTTCCTTATCATTTTCAAAATAAACCAAACCAACAGATCATAATGCTAAGTGCCGATCACGGCAATGCTCTGGTAGACTTTGTCTGACTTAAATGGATACTTAGAAAGTTTAACCTCAGAAGTCAAACAAAATTACAGCTCCACAAATCACAAGCAACTGAAGGACAGCCAAAATAAAATACTGAAATGAAACCATTCTGGCCTGTCTAATCAAATGATTGGAAACATAACAGGGACGGCATCTGATAAAGACATCTAAGGAAGCTCTGCCAAAGTGTCCTGGGGCTCTGTTTGGAAAACAGCTCCTTTGGACCTGCCCCTGGGTGACTTGAGAAGCTTTGGGTTTGTCTGCACAGCTACTGCAGGCTATTCAACACCATCAGATTAACAGCCAGTCTTGGCATGGTCAGCAGTGACGTCTTCTGAAATCAGGGCAGATTTATTGACCTCTCAATTTATTGAAGGAAAGAGATACAATAAGGTCTTAAAAGAGATAAACTAGGTAATAAAGTAATAAAACAACAGAACTTTTGTGACAAGTGCTGTTAGTAGGTCTACAGTCTTCAATTCCTGCCAGGGATTTTCTCAAAGGCATCCTATTTTTACTTTTGCAGAAAGAAGAAAAGAAGAAAGATGTGAAACAATTTCATACACTCCCCATGTGATACCAGATATGGCCAGGTAGGAGGAGGGAACCACAGAAAACAGTGTGTGTTTGTCTAGAGGGCAAGGCAGCAAAGAGCCGGATACGAGAAAAGACTACTTGTATCTAAATCAAAAGCAACAACTTTTACAATGCAGTGAGATACAGGAACATCATCTTGGCACGAGATAGTGAAAAGCAGCACACAAGCAGCTTGCACACATCAACAAACCACAGCATGGCTGCCTTAGACTAGGTAGTCATGGCTTGGGTCAAGCATCAGTGCTACCAGCAGGTTTTATAAAACCATGAAACTGCAGATGTGCACGCTTGGCTGTATCACAGTAGATCTGACTTCTAAAATCTGGGAAGTAAACAGAAATTTGTATGTGTTTTCTACTTCCTTTAGTTAATCTGTCAAGAATATTGACATACACTTCAGACCACATGACAAGGTTGGACAAGTTAGTAATTTCTAAGCGAGTACTGAAGACGTGATATCAAACCCTATTCTGTTGACCTACCTGAGTAATTCCATGGACCTCTATACAACTAGACAGATAAGCTGAATATACTTTTGCCATAAAAATCTAAATCCTACTGCTTTATGGTGTTTATGACCAGGAAATTTGCAATAATTTTCTTCAATACTAGTAAGACTTATTCAGAACCTGAATTATAAAAGCAATTTTCAATAATGTACCGAGTGTGTGAACAAGCCCTTTCCATAATAACACCACTTATTTAAGGGGGATGATACTTCACAGAACACAATCACATTTGAAGAGTTCTTATTATAGTAACTCCTCTATAACTGGAACATTAAATAAGTTCTACTGTGCTACTAAAAAGTCTTTAAAATACTCTTTGGAGTTACTTAAAGTTACATTATGGCTCTGTCACTTCTTTTAGAAGAAATGAGACCTGGGAATCGGGGAGAAGCACAGAATTACAACACTGGCATGAGAGCCCCACTGCAGGCAACTGTGCTACTGCAAGTGAACGCCAAAACGCCTTCGTGTCTAACACCCTCTCCTGTGGGCAAAGCACCTCTGAAGACACAGCAAACCTAGCTTATCTCCTTCCAGGACTATTAAAACCTCTTCTGACCATGCAACACAAGACCCAGTCCTTTGTGCATACTGCTGCACTGCTTTATGTTGCCTTCGGGTAAGTCTTCTGCCTGTGAAGCAAAACAAGGAGGTTCCTTCCTTAAACTGGCTGATCTTTGATGCACATTAACCTTTTCTTATGAACTATGTTTTTCATACTGCTTTTGATATTGCTGAGGGAAGACCGATGACATTTTTTTTCTTAAATTGTACCACCTGCTGAAATGTCATGCTGTGCATCAGAGTTCAAATGGCAAGATGAAGACAGCAGACCCAAACCTCTCCATTAAATATATATCAGTCACAGAAACTTGACTTCTGCCCTTCAAATTTAAGTTCTTTAGAAAATCAATCCCATTAAGTATCATTCCCAAACTACCTATAAGGAAGTGGCTAAACCAACTAAACAAAATCTCTGCATTCTGCTCAGTTGCATCCCACCAGCTTCTACAAGAATTTACTTCACATTAATTTTAAAAAAAAAAAAAAAAAACCCAAACTGAGGTAGGAAAGATATCGTAGATGACTCAAGGCTTAACAAAAACTCAGTCAGCAAATTACAGATACATGTGCAGCAGCGTTATGAAGATATGCTCATAAACAAAAGAAGTGAGACAGTTATTTTCCACTGAAGAGCAAAGGGAGGTGGCCAGATTTCAGAATGCTAAGGGAGTTTTTCAAACTGCACATAGTACTTGCACTTTGTGTTCCTACTGACTGTGCAACCCCCATCATTTGCTCTACATGGAGAACCACTCCTCAACTAATTGGCATAATTCTAAACCCTCTAGAGTGAAAACCTCGTTTTAACAGAGTTGTGTAATTCTTCCCAATGGAACTTTTCAGCTTTGGTGTCTCTATACATCACCTAAAGACCGTGAATCTGTTGTTTGAAACCCCATGGCCCCATTAAGAAATCCCAAGCTTCATTCAGAAAGTTGAGAGCGTAAAAATCACTGCATGCAGAACCCTGGAAATTTAGACAACAGACACTTCATGTTCTCAGTTTTCTCATCTGGATTGGGAAGTAGGACTTCTTTTCTGCTTCACCGGATAATGCTGAAAAGTTTAAGTCTCCAGCCTCAGTGGATAAATTAATCTATAACTTTACTTCAAACTTGCAAGCATGCCCCAGTAAATTTTAAAATCAAACTCCTCTTTATGGCTTCCCAACAGTGGCAATGCATCACAAGTCCCTCTACTATGAGCAGAGAGTGAAAATTCAAGTGAAATTTTTGTCCCAGGATGGCCCGGACAAGGCACTAACTGCAATATTCCGTTTTCTCACCAAAGCTCACAATGTCAGTGTTCACAGATTTCTCTATGTGTAAGCACGCAACTGAGAGTTTTGCAAGATTAACTCATATCAGTTTCCCACCAAACACAACGATTAGGCAACACTAATGGCAACAACATTTACATCCTTTACATCCTAAATCTATCAGATCAAGGTCAGCAAGATTGACATACTTTGCAATCACAACTGGAAAACTCGAATACGTTAAATTGAACTTTACCTAAAATTATGTCTAGCCAACTCCAAAATAAACTGCACGCGAGAGGGAAAGGTACCTCATTTTAGTATGTTTTTGATGTATACAAGCATAAACTTTAATATCCACAATTTAACACATTTACTGGCTGCTTAGAAGCAGGGAAATTTAAAGTATAGTTCAAAAGTGAAAACATCACTACATAACCTGGCAAACTATGCTGTATAATTTGTTATTAAACAAAGAAAAGTTTTGCCAAGATAATTAAAATTATTACTAATGGAAAGCATCCCCCCACTGCTTGTTCTTATACTGTCAAATCAGCAAAATAAACAATCTACTTAGAGGAATGTATGAAACACTCAAAGCTCTTTGCAAGTGGGAAAGTAGTCAGTGGGGGGACATAGTGCCAAATGAGAAGAGTATTTCTCTCGCCTCGGTTCATGGGCAGCGGCATACCAGCTTCCTCAGTGCATCGCAGCTCCCCGCACAGCGAGCAATTAAGTGCAAGCCTGCTCTTGCTCCCCAGTTGCAGTAATCAGTATACAAACTAGTCATTAACTATTCCATAATACACATTGTACGGTAAAAATGAAAGCAATGCGTGCACAGGTTCACAGGAAACAAAGCAGATGGTGGTACCTTCTCAGGCGTGGGCAACTCTGTAAAGGAGCTAATGCAGCAACAGCATATTGTGAATTCAGATGGAAAATGGGCAATTACTCCTGGTTTTGCATACTGGAGTTTTTCTGCAGAACTAACCTTCCCAATCTCTGCACTGCCAAAATAATTACTTTTCACAGGCCTCTTAGCATTTCAGCAGCTCTGTTGTTGACAGTGTCTTGGATAAACAGCATGATGGACAAAGAAACAACCAGATGTTAATTTGAGTTACAAAGCTGTGTTCACAGACAGTTGCTCACCTTCTCTCTCTCTCATCAATTTTATTTTGAATTCTGAATCAGAGAAACAAAAATGGGGAAGAAGTAGTGCTAGGTCCAGCTTTTTCTCATCATAAACACTCACAGTCAAGTAAAATTGTACTTCATTAACTGTCTCAACATTTTCAACCAGAGGCCCTATTCTCAGACCCCTCATCTCAAAATGTA
>NW_010127873.1:50694-60153 GCF_000699245.1 Pterocles gutturalis | reverse complement strand
CCGATGAGCTTTTTTTTTTTTTTTCCTTTGCCTTAATAGCAAAAGAAATTCAGAACGAATCATTTTATGACATTATCTCGGAGCATGCTGATAACCACTAACATCACAGAAACTATGGCTCCAGAATTTTTTTTTCATAAGGTATAATTTAATAACAAATTCAGTTTAAACAGTTTGATTCATTTTAGCAGACCAAACCTCCATGTTCAGATCAGTCAATGGTGAAATAACCTATCTAATAAAATGGGACTGCAAAGACAAAGTAGTTCAACCTTCTATATGAATATTTAATATATATAGTCTTACATTTTTCCTCCTGTCAAGAAGGAAAAAGAATCAGATATGCGTAACTCCCCACAGAATAGCAATTCTGATATTTGGCTATCTTTTAAAAGCCAATCCTAACCCACTTTTCTCACAGTTCATCTGCCACAGGTACACCTATAGCGAACTACTGCAAATAAATGGATGGCAGATTTTGAGACTTATTTCCTCCAAATATTTCCCTAAACCAACACAGTTAATGACAAATCTGCAGTGATCTCTTCTGAACAGACTGTGCTGCCTACTTGTTTGTAAATTCTCAGATGTCCTTTTCCTTCAGAGGGATGTGTTGCTACTGTTAAGAAACAACCACCTCCTAATGATGGCAAGGTGGAACACAGAGTATGTTTATTTGATTTGCAAGTGCCACCAAGCACAAAGGGATGGTGAGTGCCCTGAGGCATGGAGCAGACTGAAACCAATCCTTAGTAACTGGGGATATGGTCTGGAGTGACAGGAACCAAGGACTAGAAGCTGTGGTCTATAAAGGAAACCAGAGTTAACTGTGAGTCTCGAAGGAGCAAAGACTTTAGTAACAGGGAAGGCCACTGCAGAGAGGAAGGTTTTCCTTCCTGCATATTTTCCAGGTTCGTTGGGGACAGAAAGGGAAGGATGAGCTTGCAGGACAATTGGGAAGGTCCAGATGGGGCACTAGGAAAAAAAACATAGTAAGGACATCAAAGTATAGGTAAAGTTCACAAAGAAATGTGGAATCTTTGTAAAGTTTGTTTCAGGATATGGGAATGAGGATCTTCATTTAAAGTTTGTTTTATGGATATTCAGAGGAAAAAGAAAGGGAAAGTGGCAAAGGCAAACTGTCATAGTCTGATAGGAGTCCAACAGCTTCCCATCACATTGATTACATCCAAGTAAATCCAATGACATCCAGGTTTCCACCTGGATTTACACCATTACAGGACTGGTGAGAATCTGGTGGTGAAGTTGAACACTCACCTACAGGGTAGCTATACTAAAAAAAAGAGCTATTCCAACCCTGAGAACATTATAAAATGCCACTTTCTTGACTGTAAAATAATCTGTTAGAAAACAGTGTGTACCCTATCTGTTTACATCTAGTTGTCTACTTTCCTAAAATTGGCTTTCCTATAACACCCAGTTGAGGCTTTTAAAACCCTGTTCTTCTATCATAGCTCCATATCCAAATCTGGGAAAATATATAAAACTGTCACTGGCTGAAAATGTTTTGTCCAAAAGTTATTTAAGTGAAAAATGTCTTTTTATCCTTTTGGCGTTCTTTGTTTTTCCTCTCATATATATAATTTTTATTGAATTTTCTGGATTTCGTTCTTCATTAAAATCAAATAATCCAAACAAACTGTGTCTTGTTAAATGTTCATTTTTGAAACATGGAAAATGTTTTGTAAATGTTTCCTAAGAAGCCAAATACTGCTTGTTTCACATTTCTTTTTGATTCTGATAAATCCAACAAACTTCATAATTACCCCAACAGAATATATATGCAAGCACCAGGGTGGGAGGCTGCATAGCTTGAAACTAGCAGAAGAGATTGTTCCGCTTGCAAGGGAACGATCCCACTCTGGAAGTCGGAGGAAGGACGAGATGCTGCTGTTGGCAGTGCAGGGGACGTGAAGCTTGACAGCTGTGGCTGTGTAGGAGTTGAGATGCACACAGCATGACAAGTTTTCTGGGCTAGGAGTGGGAAGAAGACACAGAGAGAAGGCAGCTCACGGGTGAACGTGTAGGAAGAAATGGAGACAGTGAGGAGGCTCTTCCAAGGTAACTGGCGAGAGCCCGTCCTGCTTCTGAATTGCAGAGGAGGTGAAAGCTCTCCCCACTCTGAGTGTGCATGCATATACCCCTCAAAAGCAATCCTACGCACTTCTGAAAGTAACACTAATGGCAGCAATATAATGACCTGCACAAGACATGAAAAAAAAAAAATCATGCTAGTTTACATGAATGAAGAGTTTGGTGTGATAGAAAATGATGCAGCAAATAAAGACCACAGAGAAGACAGGAGTTAGAAATTACAACAGTAAGGAGTCCTCAGCCCTCTCAACTGCACCAAGCCCGGAACCCTTGAATAAACTACAGCCCTATTGTGCCGTGCCCTGGAAATAACATGGCTTTGAGATTGGCTGCCTCAGATAAAACAATAGCTTTTGTGACTCACGACAGGAGCCTTAACGCTAAAATTTCCTGCAGAACTATTGAGAGTGTCTTTTTGAACAAAGTGCTTATTACCAGGGACTTGCTGTCCCAAGATCAACCGTAACCTTGACATCTGTTTATTTTCCTTTAGAAAAGTACCTGGCTTAGTTATTATATATTGAAAGCATTACAGTTGCCAGCAGTTAGAAGGGGTGCAAACTACTGAGGAAGCGCCACAAAATGGTATTATTGTAGCTGCAGGACGCGATGCTGCTGAAACAAAAAATAAATAGTATTAGTACAGAGACCTTTAAAAAGTAGAAATTCTTCATCTCCCAAAGGAAAATATGAGGCACGTCTCGCACAACATCATTCTACAGAAAATTTCTACTTAATACATCTCTTTGCTGTTCATACTGCTTTGGCTATCACTTAGCGAAGGCTGGAAAGGTAACGGATGGCTCTGCCTGCTGCCAGGAAGAAGCAGGCGGCATGGTCTGGCTGGGTGAGGGTGAATTGAACCTTCTCCCCTCCTCACCAGCAACCTCTGACAGCTGGCAACAACCAGGGGAGGAGTTTTGCTGTGCACAGCCTCAACGAAATACCCTGCAGAGTTGCAGGCTGCTGAAGGGATTTGTAAAGCTTGCACTAATGACACCCATGTGTTTTTTTTCCAAAACTCTCTTTGTGCCGAATGTGCCACTGAACCGATCCACAGGAATACAGTCATCGGTGCATCTCTCTTCCCTGCAGCTAATGACCTCACATTGGAAGTGCATTAAAAGCCTTTACAGCAGAAGGAAGCAGCCTACCTGCCATCAGCCACCGCAGATCTGTCAGCTCAGCGCCAAGCGCTCCCTCTCTTGCTCCTTAATTGCACAGCGCAAAACCCCAGCCAGGGAAGCAGCAGAGAAAATTAGATGAGGGCACATAAGCCAAGAGGTCAGCATGCTCATGGTTCAGTTTGCTGAGCTGTGCCTGCTGGCTCTCTCCTGGGTTTGCACATCTCAGAAGGGCATTTTGGTTTCTTCTCACATACTCATGGGATGCCCACCACCGAAGGGCTTCAGCACCTCCCAGTAACTAGTTTTATAAATATATACATCTCAACACCTCCCTCTCCTCTCCCTCCCCCGGCCCCTCACACCTGCAGGAGCTACATACACTTCCCCAGGCTTTTTCTTTGTGTAATGAGGCACTGAAACAGGCGCAGAGGTGGTGAAAGGAATGGTGGCTCGTCCAAAATGCCATGAGGTTTATGGGGATCAAGGAAAATGTAATTTAGTCAGTGACTTATGGCTGAATGCTCCAAGGAGAGGAGCAGACCGCCTCTTTGTGTCCCAAAGGACACCAAAGTCCTGGTTGTGCAGCCTGGAAACCTGCTGGCAAATCAATGGCTGTGGGAGCAGAAAATATTGCACGTGCTTCCCTATGGTTTTAATAGGACCATAGACTCCAAGCTGTGGAAACGTGAAGGCCACTGAACAATATCAGGGATACTTAGATGATAAAGTAAACTGCAATTAAATGTATGTGAATTGAGGGTCTTAAATACCTTGTAGAATATACCTTACCAAATGCAGGATGAATCCACATCATCCACTGGGTTTTTTTTAAAAAGACATTTTAGGGCTCATTCCAGAAGTGTTCCCAAACACACATTTTTTCAGATTAAAATTAATTCAGACCATTTTAAATACACATGTGAATAGAGCAATACTGGCAACATCCTTGACATTTTTAATTACACTGGAGTCAGACATAAAATGTATGAAGGCATAAAACCATCAAGATTAGTATGAAAAAACAGTCTTTCTATAGGCATTGTTTCCATATACGGTATGCTCTAAAAAAAATACCACTACATTACAAGGATAGTAAAGGCTCTAGCTCTGAGGCAGGAGAGACAAACTGCAGTGGGAATACCAATTACAGAAGGCAAAGGGAAAAAACAGAGGAAGTTCTCTGCCTGTGTCTATGCCATCTCAATATGGATATTTTTCTGCCAACAAAATCTGAAAAGTGAACTCAGCTTTCCTTTCTCACCCTGCTACTACATACCAGTTCTCGTGCTCTTGGTTTCAGATGCTGTTTTTTTCTTGCAGCACCCCACAGCAATTCCAGCAGTCCTATCCCCAGCCACAGATTTAGCCTCAGTGCTTCATCAGCTGAGTCCTTCTCACAGTTACCCTCACAGCCAGACTCAATGTCTTTTGCCACTTCTCCAGCATCCTTTCCAAAATCCTATCAGATGAATTGGCAAAAGCAATTACAAGCTCTTGCCCAGCTGCCAAACACCCCTGTAAGCCTTTCTCTTCCCTCTTCCTTCCATTACTCAAAATGCTCTCAGCAAAATTTTCTCAGTTGCCGCTATGCCACTGCAACCCGATCATAAATAGTTTTGCTCCAAAACCCTGAACTACTGCCCTAGCTCACAATGGCAGTCTTGCCTATTCCTATCATCTCTTTGATTTAAATTTATTTCCTCTCTCCTTCCTCTGTGCCTGTACCTTTTATTTACTGCTTTCTCTGCGCACCCCTTCAAAGCAGAAAAGATCCGTTGTTCACACGATGAGGAATACTGCTTCTGCAAAAAATGTTATTTATAAGGATTGGAAGGCTTTTTGTCTGATCAGCATGTTTGGGGAGTTTTTGGTGTTGCTGTTTTTCTTTCCAAATAGATCTTTGAAAATTGTCTTTAAAAAAACTAAAAAAGCAAAAGTTAAACAGAAATTACTTCAAAAAAAACCCCAAAACAATCCAAACTCTTTGGAAATACTTTTCTAGCTTCTGTGTTGGGGTGGGACAATCCATCCTGCCTTGGTTTTAGGCCCATAACCTAGGTTGCCCCAACATTATGTGCACTCTTTGACACATGGAGAACTTACCCTTACAGAACTAGGTACTCTGAACCGCACCTTTCAGGATGCATCATATATCTAAGTACAGTGTGTGAATACCTGGAGTGTCTACTGGAATACAGAGCTCCTAAAGCATGCTCCACCGGCAATGCTAAAAAACAAGAGTGCTTGAGCCTCAAGCCCCAGTCTCCATTTAGGACAGTTGCTTTGAGCCTGCCTGAACTATTTCAACAGTAAAAACATCTACCTCTTTTGGGTACGTTCTGGTCTTCTTTTTAGAGGTACATATACAGCTGATGTTATCAAAGAGAGGACATCATTACAAGGTATCATGCTGATGTTGCTGTTAACTGTTTGCGTACTGCTGTGGGCTGGACGGTAATAGAGGGAAATGCTTTAGCAAGGACCTAAGGGATTAGTTTTGTGTCCTGGAAGAGCTACTGTTCTCAGAGAATTTGTAAGAGAACAAAGTCAGAGCAACACTCAGGGTCTCTTTTCTTCTGAATTATCAGGCCAGTTGTATATGGGCAGCAGTTTAGGAATCTGGCCCATGCATCAGCAACACAGGCAGTGAAAGGCTGACTTTGTTCTGATGTTTGACCCTACGTAATGTATAAAACTCATGTTTATCTTCCTTTGCCAACACAGAGCCCAGTAAGATACTTGTGTTCTGTTTACACAACCGCAACAATAGAAATTCAAATAAAAACACAGGTTTTGCTAACAGATAATGAACTCAGAGCTTATTCTATTCAACTGTCTAGCTACTGGAAAACAGACAGCAGCTAGATTTGAATACCCACAAAGCACTAATAAGAATTTGGTATTTAGTCTCAAAAACACAGGGAAAGACCTGTCTCTGTTCACCAGCCAGAGGGATGATAAGCTTCCCAGCCTACGGATCCGCCATTGCATTGTTCCTCCATCGCCAGCAAGAGGAAGAGTGGACAACAACTCACCATTTCCCTTTACTACCTAATTGTAAAGCGATGGCAAGTGTAGAGGGAATAATCGGATGGGAGTGTCAGGATACAACACTTATGGGAATATGAGTCCCTCAAAGCAGCAGGCTCTCCCCACTGTGAGTTCCAAAAACATACCTGGTGTCAAATCCTGCCCCACTGATGGCGGGGCCATTCATCATTTGTAGCAGCTTTTAAGGAGCTTGGAAATAAAACACACATTTCTCAATTAATTGAAAATCGTTCTTCACCTGGCAGAATTTGATGTATTTTCCTACCACTACTACTCGTAAAAGTACTATTCTAGTCAAATTTAAGGACTATGCCCATTGTGGTTTTATCATGGGGACTGTGGGAAATCCAGAGCTCTAACCAGTATTGTCATAACTTAAACCAAGCCCAGAGAGGTCTCTGAGCTTCCAGACAAATGCCTTATCAGGATATTATTGCCATTGTTAAAAACAAAAGAAGACAAAATGACTTGTTAGATTTCTGAAAAAAAAATAGCTATGGAGCTGTAAAATGACATTAATATTACTTGTACCATATATATTACAAGCTCATTAAGGAATCACCAAGCAAAGTAATTTTTGAGTTTTGTTTTTTTTTGTTGTTCTCTAAAGAGTATAATTTAATATGAAGATATTTCTTTCCATTTCTGGATTTCTTTTTTATTTATTTTGTAAATAAAATATCAAAAGCTGTAAGGAAAATATTCTACAGTAAAGTGTTTTGAAAGGAAATGAATAGTCTACCAAATTAATTATGTGACTAATCATAAAAACAAACTTTATATATATATTTTTTTAGATACCCACTAATTATGCCATGTTCTTTATTCTTGAGCACCAAAGCACTGCTCTCCAAAAATGCCTTTAAAACCAAGATATTAAGTTTATCAGATGGAATAAACAAGATCATAGGAGAATTCTGCCTCATGCTCAAAATTCTGACTGCACTGGAATAAGAAAATAAATGAGAAATCAAGAGTTTTAAGATTAAGATCAATAAAATCCTTCTACTCCCCTCATACCAATTGACCATAATGGAATTCAAATGACATCTCCCTGTTGGTAAAGCTCTTAAGAGCATGGTCAGTCATGGAGTAAGTGGGACCTATTTTAACAGGAGCTGACCACAATTAAATGGGAACAATTTCTACTCCCTCCTCCATCTGCAATGTGTCTGCCTATCATGCAAATTCCAGAAACAAAAGAGAAATAAGGAAAAATTTCAGCGCATGCATAATTTCAAGACATTTAAAGACCTTTATATAATTTAAGAAACAATATTTCAAAATCTATTGAAAGCTAGTAAAATCATGGCAAAATTTATATCATTTTAGGTAACTTTTTTCCTATGTTTTCTAAGACTCACTGATAGGAAAAAACCCAACTATTTTATTTCGACAAAAAAGAAAGTTCTGTCTGAAATGAAAAAGCACTGGACTGTACTTCCCTTCTCCAGAAATGTGAATGGCAAAATAAAAGAGCTATTCTCTAAAAGATGTTTTCTTACTTACTGGTGTCTGTGTGACTCAGCTAGCACTAAAGACAGTCTCCAAAACGCCTGCAAATGGTGACTGAAAAGCAGCACATGCCAAATACTAACTTACGCTTGAGTAGTTTCTAAAGTGGGATGCTACCCTTGTAAAAATGTTTAGGGATCCACAAACGAAGGAAGCTGGAAATCACTGTCAAACTGGAAAGCCACCCATTCACTTGCTATCAAATCCACATTTTGGTTATCACAGTAGTTAAGTTTCAGAAAGTCCCTTTGCCTACCAGGGAGAGACTTTCTAAGGCATTTAACTAAGAATGAGCAGCATGTTTTCTTTATTCCTTGAAAACTCTCCATTCATTCCATTCTCTGAAAGACAATCAACAATTTCATGCCACGGGGCCAGGACTGAGCTAAAGCATAAAAATGCAGAAAACAATATTGATGGTGCTGCACACACAGGAACAGCAGACGATGATACAGTTTAGATAGGAAGAAAATAACATGGTAGGAATTGAAACTGCAGGTAGAATTTTAAGTAGGCTGAATGCAATATCTGAAATCATTTTTATGTCATTTCTGTTAACACATCTCTTAAAAACATTAAGATGCTTCAGATTTAGGTCTGTACAGTAACATTTAAAAAATGAACTCACGTGTTTTAAACTGCTTTGAAGTACGTTATTTCTTTTATTGTCCCTTTTACTGCCATCCTTCTAAAAAACTTGCACAATAAACCAATCTGAAACCAGTGCACAAGGAAGAAATATCTACCATGGATGACTTTCAAATATTATGATGTGAGCTTATATGAACAATTCTGTTAATTTCTTGAGAGAAAACACAAACATGGCTTGGGAAAAAAAAATTAACTTTATTTTTGCACTTCATTCAAACATAATATTTCCAGCAACACTGTCCACAGCCCCATGCTGACGTGAGGCTGATGTTTAAAGCTGGATCACATATTATCTTTATTTTATATTTTTATGGTTTGGGATTTAGCCTATGACTTAGGTCACACAAAGCCATAACTGTATCTGGAGTGCCTTTATATTTGCTGTGGAGGGGGTCTTGGGGAACAAGGGAATTACTTTTTTTACATTGTGTGAAAATTTAATATATTACAGTCACAATAGATATGAAGGATGTAAGGTCTTCAGGGACAGTAAAATCTTTTATTAGAATAATTGACGTGGTTGGAAACTATATAAATTTCTGATACAGCACATCTTGCATTATGTCATCTATGTATTCCTTTAAAAATGTGTCTAGATGATTATAGCTTTCCAACAAGGGAGAAATTGCCTCATTAGCTGTAAAATACTCAAAGTGATGATATACACAGCACCGTCAAATGTGGGAAATCAAGAAAGGGGGGTGAAGGAAAAAGAGAAAATTACAGATTTCAGCTAACAGATTTTCAGTTGAAACTTCCCTGGCAGAGTAAGACAGATAAAAACTTGCACTCTTTCAACACATTCACAACTGGCTATAAGAAAAGACAAGATAAGACCACGGCTAAAACTCTGTGTGTGTGTGCTTTGGGGAGCCAAATCCTGTCACATCACACCATAAAGCTGCATCACTGCAACTGGAACTTGCTATTATACAAGACCAGCCCATAGCTACTGGAGCACTTCTGTGCAAACACAGAGACGTGTTCCCACCCTGCAGCT
>NW_010127873.1:21148-50663 GCF_000699245.1 Pterocles gutturalis | reverse complement strand
TGCTGAAGTTGCTCACCTGGTAGAAGAGCAACCTGCTCTAGGAGAAAGCCCTTCTTTTGGCACCGGGAGCCAGGCAAAACTGCCTTGCTGTTTTCTTCCTTTTCCCACAACCATCAGTATCATGACTGATGCAATTGATAAGAAACATGTTGTGACAATGGCTCCGAGCAACAGCCTTCTCTCCAGAAGAATAAAATATTAAGATGATCTAAATCCAGCTCAATTTCTTTGGTTATTTGGCTCAAAAATCTACATATGTTCATTTAAATAATGCATAAATGCTACTTCCTAGTTCCCAGGAGCTATTTCTTCTTCCAAATGATCTCACAAATTCATAAGAAATCATCTTAATTTCTTTCTGTACTAAAAGTGCAAAGATTCTCTCTTAATTACCTATATATCTATCAGAAGTATTTCTATCCACACAAGATTATTCAAAGCTCTCGAACTATTCAGCCGTCAGACTTTAATTCATGTAATGATTAAATGCAGAACTGGACTTTTGAACCATTTCAATCCATTAGCTTTTAAATGCTGTTTGGAAGCCCTGTGATAACCACAAATATTTTCCCAAATTGTGGTAAAGCTGAACTGAGATGTGTAATCTGGAGTTCAGTTTCTCCACAAAGAATATTTAAATATTGTTGGTATGTGTATATTTATAACATTATCTTCTGAGCAATTCTTCAGAATTATTTTTAGACCGACAATATTTATGGAAAGCTCCATACATCCGAGTTTTGTGGACACCGAAAGTATTCACCAATTCCTATTAAATTCAAAACAATGAGAGCCAGACCTTCAGCCAGAATAACTCAACACAGCTCTATTGATTACATGGCTGCTCATCTATCTGGCAAACAAATACAGGAAGAGCATACTGAGGAACTCTTAATTCTGCTTTCTCAGGAACATCGGGTCATTTTGTTTTCCACATTTTGTTTTGCAATTTTTCAAACATTTCCGTACAAGCGATTAAAAAAGTAGAACTAATTTTCACATAACTTTCTTGACCATACTGCCAACTCACACCAATTACAACTACATAACCTCTGCCACATGCCCACGGCTAAAGAGAATAAATGACACACTGTCCTGTTTAGATGAATGCAATATTTACAGTAACAAAAACTGTCTGGAAAATTGACAGCATTTTTAATAAGGAAGTATACACACAAGGTGTAAGTAATGCTTCTTGTATCTTCTGATATCAGTGGCTCTAGGTTTGAAAAAATACTCATCTTCCCCAGCTCTTTCATGGCCTTTGCACTAATTTTAAGAATAAAAGTAAAGAGCTTCTAAGGAAAGAAGAAAGCCCATAGCAGAGACTTATTGAGCTCTAGTAGGAGTAAGAAAAAGGTGAAAGAGTTTAAAATTCAGATCATGAATTTTGAAGGTGGCAAAAAAACCTACTGGCATATGCTTCATCCAACCTTGTTGCTTACACAAACCTAAAAGATGTTCTACAAGAGATGACCCTGTTATCTGTAATTAAGATCTTCAAATTAGAAAACTAGGTGCAAGAAATTACTTCCAAACCAAATTCAAAACATGAAATTTCATAGCATGCTTTTATAAAATCTGTACCCCATATACAGGTATAAACAATGGGGAAAAAAAGAAAATACACTGTTGGAGAGGCGTCTAAAATGGAAGGTTTGTCTCTACTCAGAATTCAGGCATTTGAAGTTTTGGATCAATGAATATGGTGACAGCTGCTAGTTAGGAGAATCCTGCAGAGACAGTTAACAGATTTGGCGTCCTACCCCACAAAAACCTTAGCAGACCCAGGGAAACCTCTTTTCCCCATGTAATTTGCCTGGAGGGAATTTGACTAGTTCATATTTTGGTACTCATCTTTCCAAGGCCTACTTCCCAACTGCTTGTAGAAGTGCCATCTGATGCCATATAAGCACCAGCCCGCCAAAATCCCCGATCAACATTAATACCTTCACATCCTTCAAAATCAATTCTTTCTGGGCTGAGAGAGTCCAGAAATTGATTTCCTTCACATAGGAAATGAGGACACATTTTTGAACTTTGGGGACAACTTCAGGTTTTAAGCTTCAGTAATTCAGGATAATTCTTCTCCCCTTTATTGAAGCAAGCCATTCTCCGCTTCATCGCAAAACTGCCTAACCAAGACTAATTTAATTTTTTAAGGGCTGCAGTTTTGATTGTGTATCATAAATGGTTATGGGAACAGCTTGAAGGAGTCATTTTGAAGAGACACAAGAGTTTAAAAAAGGATAATTTATAGATTATTTGAACTAGAGTAAATAGACAAGTAGACTAGGAAATTTTTAATAAGACAGAAGGATAAGGCAGCATGAAGAACATAACACAGTGTTGAATGTGAGAGGGAAGTTACATCATTACTGTTCCTATTCTGCATGTCCAAGATGAAGACTACTGTCTTCCAAGACTGTCAGCTGTAAATTTATTTACTCAGAACAGCTCTGTGGTGAAGGACCATTCCAAACAACAGATACAAGTTAAGTTCAAAAGACAGCTGAATCAGCAACAGCAAAGCAGGAGCATATGATGAATGAGATGAAAAAATACCTGTTGACAACAAAACCTCTTCAAAGATCTACAGCAAAGCAGTTTAACAGAATTAAGTGGTACAATGCTGATTTGAAACAAGCAAATAAGAAAGAATTCAAATTAGCTATCTGAAGTTTTCATATAAAATACATATGGTCTCCAAACTACCATGGCACGGTTCATCACTTTGCTTTAAAAAAAAATTACTATCTTCTTCCAAAATTTAGTATCTATATATTGTGTGCCATTTTGCACCCTTAAAGAGAGGGACAGTTAATTTTCTGAATTTTTAAAAGTTTTTATAATTCTTTCTGTTGTAACTGATTTCTTTCCCCTCAGTAAAACTTAATTAAAACTAAGGAAAACTTGTATTCGCCCCTCTGCTGTAGCACTGTCTTCTGCTGAAATGTGAAATGCATCCGTTTGCCACTACTAGTATTTTGATATTCAAGGGGAGCCAGAACTGCAAATTTAGTATTTAAATCATGTAACAAAAGCAGAAGAAACCTATGCAATTACATGACTTTTTCCTGATTACTATATTGTCTCATCCTCTTCTACAAATCCATTTTGCTTTCAATCATTGACAAACAAGAGTCCAAGCACTAGGTTCAATCTTTAATTGTTCTCAGTAAAGAATCTTGTATCAAAAGAAAATAAAGGCAAAATAGGCATCAGGATGACGTGTCTTATGGCCTCAACACAGCAAATCTCTTTAAGCCCTAGTGAATTCTTTACCCTTTTCTACAAAATGCATTTATTATTGTTAGCCTGTGTTAGGAGTGACACTTTCCTATTAAGATAAACTTTCTCAGCGGTGCTACTGGCTCTGTAATTCTAATTCTGTCTTGAAGGACGGCTGCCTTTCTGGTGACAGATTTTAATCTCTACAAATATGACCAAATGGTGACCAAAGATTTTCACCTTAAAATTACAGTTCAAGCAAAATTGTGTACTACAGTTCATCTATACAGATACCTGCCCACTCGGTGAAAGAACGAACTATACCCAAGAACTACATCTAACCTTCTGATCATACATCACAGGGAGGATGAAAACTTGTAGAGCTTCAACAGGGGCACGGGCATCGTTTTGCACTTCTCATATTTCAGCCACTTTAAAGCTGCCCTTATGATTATCTTTACAGATTACACTTTTACATACAAACGGATGCAAAGCAGTAAAAATAACCCTCAAAGCTAAGACAAAGCAAACCAAATTGAGTTTTTTTCTTTCCCTAATGCAAACATGATAAAGCCCCAAAATGCTAAGACAGTAACACTCATTTACCCTGTGGCTGATTGCCTGTTTTATCTAGAATCGTTTTCCTTCACTGATGCTCAAATTGTTTGATAAAATGTTAGTGTCACTAACTGCAGAACACTGTAGAAATGTCTGAAGTCCGTCAAGAGATTTATGGTGGATAGAAGCAGTTGTAGGGCAACTGCCTTGCCAAGAACATGCCCTATTGCAGCTTGAGTTGGACAAAATACATCGAAAACAAGGTACCTACTGTCTTTTAAATATGCACTGATTTCATCTAATAAATCCATACAGCTGCAAGAAAACTTCCTGGGAAAAAAAGAGCACCCTGTTTGCTAGCTCAAAGAGTCCCAGGTATTTAGCTTGCTTCAAAATAACACATTCACGATGCTACAATTGGTCATTTTAGACATTTAGGACAGTCAGATCCTGGTCTCAAACTCCTATACTTAATGATAATAATGGTACTACTGCTACTGCTGTACAACTTTTTTCAAGCTCAGTGCCTTCCCTGTCAGTCCTGTACGGGCAGAGACATCTTGGCACCCACATTTCTTCAGGGATGCCCGAGAATTCTCTCCACCAGCAGACAGGATCCATTTAAAAGTACACTTATAAAAAATAAAAATAAAAAATCCCAGCCTCTAGGTAATATCTGGTTTGTTCACTGATTTATTTTGCACTGGAGAGCACAAAACTGTAGTATCCAACAGAGAAGGAGAAACACGGTTGCAGGAGAGGAATGAGAAACACAAAATCATAGTTGCCACAGTAAATCCCTAAAGAGGACTGATTTTTCTCTCTGAAACAGAAAAGGGAAAAATCTGTCCCTCTCTCTCACAAATAGCAATTGAAGAAGAGTTATACAGACAAGACACTTTAAAAAGAAAATTAAGTATTTCATAATTTGAAGGACAATTACTTTATGGGTTTTGAGATACACAAGCATCCAGTTCCTCGAGGATAAGAGCACTATGATAGTCGATCCAGCTACCGCCACTCTGTGTGTTAGCACCACCCGCTCAGATGCTCCCTTTCTCACATGCTCACTGGTTTACGGCCTGATGAAGATTATACCGTTTGAACATAAGGAAAATATCAAAGTTTGATAACTAAAAACTGCAGGCTAGAATCCCTCAGATGGTAAAAATGACAACATAACCCCTGAAATCAAGGGAGCATCATTACCCTAATCCCACATAAAGCCTGGCTTTGCTTCCTCCTAATTCAACTGGTTTTATTTTTTTTTTATGTGACTTTTCAGAATAACCTAAAACTTCTATCACACAAAATACTACCAATTTTCATTGGACCTACCTGGTGCATTAGCTAGCTCTTGCAGAACTAAAGATACAGCCAAATCACAAGGGATCATGCCAAATTCTCTCCAATTTGAGGAGAAGCCTATCATGCAAATTGGAGGAATCTCCTCCAGGTACTAATGCTCTCCATTGCTTGCAAAAAGCTTCTCATGGAAAGTAACAAGATATTCTTCACACTACAAAAATGTTTTACGCTCTTTGTGGTATTCTAATGAGATTTAGTTACATTATAAAGTGCTAAAAATAATCCCCATTTTGCTTCTTGGGAAAACATCATGGCTAAACAAGCAACACAAACCTGACATTTCCCCGTTTTCACACTTGTTTTGCGACCTACATGACCTCTAACTTTTTGTTTGATAACAAAATACATAGATGATAAAGAATTAGGAATTAATGACTTGGGAAGTCAACTTCCATCACAACTGCAGTGGAATTCAGCATGTAAAATCTTCAGATCTTCTGAAAAACTTAGGCATTACTCTTTGGACCAGTCATCTCCATCCTCGAAAACTGAAAATCCACAGAGGTGTCCTCTGTAGGTCAGCTATCAAAATATGTAACAGGAAAAAATTTTCTTTACAGTTCAGAGTAACAGACCAAATCAAACCCAGTCAGAGCAGCCGTTTTAACACCTGCAGCTGCACTTGCTTCTGTCAAATTTAGAATGATTCCTGTAATACAGACATCCAAAGATATATAGATCTAATTTATATTTTTAAAATAAATTCAGTTATTTGAAGCCTAGCTTTAATAACACATTCTCTTTCAATTTTATAAATCATTTAGAAAAGACAGTACCTGGGAAAGTTACGGATCCTTTTTAGGGATCCAGAGAGACTTCTATAATCGCCAGAGTTATTGCAATGAAAGGTGATATGAAATCATGCGGTAAAGACAGAAACAAAATACTACAGATCTTCAATTTTTCAAATATAAAGTACAAATATCGGGTTCATACAAGGACAATGTAATTATTACTACACAGTTTAAATTTACTCACTATGAGCTCTCCTTGCACCACCTAAAAAGTCAGCAAGATTCTGTGGAGTTGCAGAAATATAATTACCAAGATCAATTCAGTGCACCATGCCTTTAACACATTATTATAAAGAGGCCGCGATATGAAAGCATCTCATAGACAGGATTGTATTTTGCAATTCATAGTGCAATTAGATCTAAGTCTGATTCAATGAACTTGGTCGTAAGTGGAATGCAAATTCGGGATGTCTTTGTCCTCAGATATAAAGGTCAGTCTTGTAAGTCAGAATTAACTTCACTGGGCAATTAACAGGAGAAAGCTCTCTACCAACATGTAAAGGCTTTTCTAAGCAAGCAAAGTTGACACTAATAGCAACTACAGTTTAAAAAAAAAAAAAAAACCAACACGCAAACCCTCAAACATTGATACTTAATGTTTTCAGTCAAAATATTCCTTAACATTCTCTTTTTTTTCTTTTTTCTTGCTTGATTTTACTTGTATGGTGACACACACTTATACTAACAACACAAAGCTGTAAAGCTGCATCAAAATTTTCTGCATCAGGGCTTCAAACTAAGAATCCTGAGTTCCTGTGTTACATATCCTAATATTCACAGATAGATGCCAGAAAAATAAATATGTTTATTAATGAACTTTTCCTAAAAGCTGAAGTATCCGTCCTGTGAACACTTCTGTACAGTCTTTACCTCCTGCAGAAGTACTTATGATATGATGTATGAGTTTTATTTCAGCAATTTATTTGACCATTTTCTTTATAGATAGTCCTAATTCAACCAGCAGCACCAACACACTGCGCTTATCGGAAGCCGTAGCTACATTCAGCCACATTTCATCCTCATGTTCAATAATTCTGGTTACATCAAGAGGCCCATGTGACTGGCGAACGTCCCCTGCTAGATGGCACAGAGTGAGCTGGTCTGCTGGCTCATTCCTGAAACACCCAAGTGATGCTCATAAATACAGATCTACTATTATCAGTCATTACCACTCCAGATTTTACAGCACAACACAATTAAACTACTGAAAAATATTGAATGCTTGTTGTTGCTCAATTTTTGTATTTTGTCTTTTACAGCAAAACAAAACCACAGTATGTCAAATAAATCAAACCCTGAGAAAGAACTTCTGAGACAATGAAATTAAGCATTGAAATGTTTCCCTTGGATTCATACGAAATTCATCCAGTGATACTAGGATAGGTAGAATATATGTTGTGACTTCTCTATCTTGGATGCAAACAAAACACTCTCTCTAGTATTTTTTCTTTTCAAAAGACCATGTGCACTAAAGGTCTTCTGGTTAAACAGAGCCTTTTATTTCTCTTTGTACCTCATTCTTCTAAAGTATCTGAAGCTAAAATATAACCTGACTCAAAAAATGAACTTCCATCTGGGTTCCATCTCCTGGCTGAAAACCCTTTTACTGAAGATACAAGATGTCTCTTAAATTCAATGAGAAAAACAAGGCTGAAAATGGACAATTTAAACAGGGAATTTAATTTTACATAGCCTGAGCACTTTTTGGCTTTTTCAGGTAGGAATGTTGTTTTCAGCAAATATTATAATGATATTCTTAAGCAGCTTCAGTGACTCAGTGGTAAGTCCCTCTATTGCTGTGTGGGAAGTTTGAAGCTGAATTCTTCTTCCCCCTGGGTTGCCACTTTGGGATTCTTGTGCAGAAATAAAGCCCCAGGTTTTGCAAAGGAGGAATTTATTGTGTAGCCCCATGACACTATGCTTGCTCAGGGAGGCTGTGCAGGCTCGGGGCTTGCCTGGAGGGGGTTTGTGCTGAATACCACCCTGGCAGAACAGCAAGTACCTTAAGGGCCTTCAGGAGGGGCTCAGTGCAAGGAAAAAAAGGCAGAGCTTTGTTTCAAATTCAGCTTTTTTCATTTTTTTTCTTTTTAAATATAATGTGTTTACCAATTGCCAACTACAAATGAGGGCATAAAGAGTCAAGCCAGCCTACTCTCTCTTAAGCTGGTGACATTTTGTTCTCCAATAAATGCTTTCATTGAGTGTCCTGCTGGGGCGAGGGTATTCAGCATCTCCAGAGGTGCTACAGCTCAGGGATTAGCACCTGAAACAGCTTCACTGCCCACATTTGGCTTCCTCCCAGGTCTTGCAGTCTCTCTCCTGCACCTGACATCCCTCAGGAACCACACTGGGCTGGGGGTTTTGTCATTTGCTAAATGTGTCACAGACTGAAAACTGTTATGCTGTTTGCAAAGATGACAGACACCATACTGGAACATGTACGTAGGACCACAGCCTCCACAGAACAAGAGCTATCACCACTGACCCTTCTTGAGTGTCAGCTGGATTAGTACGTCTGAAGATGTGGACCAAAGCCACTGATGTTAAAGGAGGGTCAAAAGCAGAGACAAATGAAATACAAACTGAATAAACAGAGATTGAGAAAGGAGTAATTCTACTCCTCATACATGACAAGCAATGCAAGAAGTGAACACAAACTACAAAAGCAAAGATTTATGCTGCACCTCAGGAGAAGCTTTGGAGTTGTCCAAGGCAGAAACAAGCTTTTGCTGAGTACACTGCTCCTTTGGCTCAAGGCATCAGACGTGCAATCTCTCTCCTAAATATACCCTTTGGCTTTGAAGTTTAATTAAGTCTAAATGAATCAAATAGTTTGATTGATACTATAATCTTGGGCATTACAAAATGATGAGTTATTGCAGTGTTACACGAGGCTTTGAGGACACAGATATCAAGACCCTACAGAAAACTGGTCCAGAGTCTGGTGTCAACGTATCCCACGTAAGTCTGAACCGACTGCCTGTGAGCCTGATGCAGTGGGAGGGACAGACTGGAGAGAAGGTACTACAAACCTCGACCTCTCCGCAAGGATGGGATCTAGCCACAGCTCCTAAGCTCAAGGCAGCAGAGAGACTTTAACAGCCATGAGAGCTGCAACTCTTACCGTCTTGATCCTGAGCCTGCCACGTACATAACTGAAGGAAATATTTCAGAAAGTCTTAGAAATAATAGTAATCAAGACTTACTGTTTAACTTTAAACTCAGCATCATATTAGATGTCCCCATGTTCAGTGAGGTGGCCCATTTTCCCTTTGGGTAGGAGAAAGGGAATGGTGTGAGAGGTAAATAACTAAAGCACTTCAGCTGCACAGCTCAATGGTCAGGCCACAAGCAGCTCAAAAAAAATGCCTCCACAGGAACTTATATATGAGTGTGCAAACAGCCCTATTCTTCTGGAGACCATGCACATGCTAAAGCAAAGCCTACCCGTAAATGGATAAAGCCAGATTTGCTCAGTAGCTTGTTGGATTGAGCCATTAAAGCATAATCCACAAATACCAGTCTAGAAAGTAAGGCTCATTCGGTCTTATACGTAGCATGCACTATCATTTCTAAACCAACATTTTTACTAAATGTCTTTAATTCGCAGCTTATGCTGCGATTTCTAAGCTATTCCATATATGCCAACAGAAAAGCCAGGAAATTTATTGGAAGCATTTCACGTTTATCAGCGAGTCCTTCTAAGCTGCACACAAAGACACTGCTCTTCTTCCTCATAGTCTCCTCCTTGTTTTCTTCCTACCTTTAGCAGGGCAGAACGTCAGGGGCAGGTCCATACAAGCAGCTTCTTCTCCAGAGAGCAGTGAAAAGGGGTAATCCTGTGGATGGGTGAATTGGGCAGTACAGAGAGGGGCCCATTTCCTGCTTGACAGTAGTCGAGCCTATACATGATACAGCAAAAGTTTTGTATCTACTTCAAAAGGGGTCAGAATTTCCTTTTTATTTTGCAGTTAAAAAAAAAAAAATCCAAAACCCTCCAGAATTTACTTATTTTCAGAGTGTTACATAACTTGTCAGCTGAGGCAGAAGTGGGCACTGTGGGAGGGGAGGAACGGTGTTAAAGTATTCCTGCATATATTTTCTTCACAAGGTTGAAACAAAATTTTAGAAAGAAAACAGATGAAAACCAACGAAGGATTAGTTTAGCACAGACGTTTCTGTGCGATATCTGTAATTTCATACCCAGCATAGTCAGTGACAAAGGTACATTCGTTACCCCACACTTAAAAAACTGTGATTGCATGCCAATAGGCTCTCCCCGTGATTAGGCTGAGGTTACAGGACTGAAAGCTGGGCCTCCTGCTGATTGCAAAGACTTCTGCCCAGTAACTCAGCATCTGGAATAAAACCAGCTCATTGTCAGGCTTGCAGTTGATGAGGGCCTTTTCTCCTATAACCACCTCAAGAACAAAAGAAAAATGATCAGGCTGGAAAAACAGAACTGAATAGAAAGTACACTACGTGTTCTGTAATATGGGAAGCAAACTAGGTAAACCATTTGGTTCAATTAAGACAAGCCAATGTGGGAGCAACTTCATTATCCAATTTGGATCCCAAACCACAGTTTTATTTGCTGATATTCTCAAGCTCTTAGCTCCTGGGAACACTAATTAATCTCTCAGGTCTATATTCAATAAAAGCTCCATCCTGTTTTGGCAAGACTGAGATTTCATTCATTTTTATTTAGTTTATTTGATGAGGGTTTTGGTAGATCAGAAACAAAGCAGGGTGTTTAAATGAATACCTTAGCATTCCTTCCCTGTGGCCCATGATCTCATTTCTGCCCAGCTCGGGGCCATCAGCCCCTGGCCCAGTGATGCTGTAGGATGCCAGTCTCCAGCCCTGCCCAGCCCAGGGGATGAATGACATCCTGGACTGACCTTGACCCATCCCCCTGAAGGTACCACCTGATGGCCTGGAGCAGGGGCTTCCTTCATTGAGACCTTCCTTCAAGAGACCTCAATTGCGGGGAGGACAGGAGCTAGACAAGGATTTTCTTGTCAAATTTTGTTCCTCTCTAAATTTTTCATTTTCTTTTTTCTCTTTTTTTTAAAGAGAACAGAGAGAATGGCAGATGGAGGTTAAAATTAAGAGAGGAGGTTTGTCACAAAAAGCTTACAGTTTTACATGACACACTACAAACCAATTATTCCCATAGGTGAAAACATGGAATGACAATGACCAGTTTTATTTAAATAAAAAGATTATAAGAAAAAGGCAGAGCAGTGAGCCTCTTTATTCCTTTTTTTAAAATCAGAAGCTGTGTTTCATCTGTACCAGCTGAGATTACAATAAAGCTTTAGTGATGACTTCAGCATCACCACTGACCTGTAAGAATCATATCCCAGAAAATAGGATTTTAGTTATTAAATGAAGTATTAAATTTAACAGATTACAACTAGGCAGCCAAGAAGCCAGATAAAATATTAATTTAGAAGAAATCCTAGGGTTTCTTAACGGTCAACAGAAAAACATTGGCCATAAGTGATGACAAAATAACTATCAGCTACCATGTGCCAATATCAGCCAGGACAGTTGAAAACTGGAGGCCATCTGCAAGAAGAAATGAGTGAAGCTGGCTGACCAGCTGGACAGAGCTTTATTTTTAGAAAATACAAAATCAAGTTATAAAAAAGGCAAGTACTGTGTGCCCCGACTGTTGAATCTGCAGCAGCCCTCTGTGTAAACACTTCCCCCTTATCTCAGGAGCCCAGTTGGCATGGCATTATTCACACCTTTACTCCTCACTCCAGAGAGCCGGCCAATGCTTAAGGCAATGGTGGGGCAGGGGGGACATAGCGGAGAATGGGCAGCTGAGGAGAAACAGAGAGACAGCACGGGACTGTGGACAGGCATGTTTGTCTGATTTCCCCTACATCTCATCACCTCCTGCCAGGACCGCTGATGAAATCTTCTTCTGAAAAACCAACAAAGCCACAGCAGCGCTGGCATGGAGGCACATCTTCACCAGGAAGGTGCAGAAGCAGTGCAGATGCACCACTGTGCCTGACATGGGAGGAATAAAACCCAGCACCTCCCGTGAAATGCTCAGATACCTTTGCGGTGAATGCCATACAATGCATACAGAAAAGAACCGTGTCTATTAACAGCAATGTCTTCTTCTGCCATGTCGAATTTGGAATGTCCTTGCCTTGGCTCACAGTCCAAGGCCCGTATCTGTCTACGGAGCACTTTCAATATTTACAGCTCTTTGTAATTAGTTAATAGCAATGAGGTAGATCTTTTGCAGGAGCAGGCTGCTGTGACTGAGCAGTTTTTAAACATGGAGAAATACACGCAAAGAATTTGCTTGCAGCTATTCAGCACTGTATTCAAACACAGCAAGTTTGGGAAATGCTGTTTAAACAGTGGAAGTGAATCACTTTTAGGCAGCTGTTGATGAATTGATATAACAGCAACTTTATATTAATAATATTAAAAAATAATGATCACTAGATTGATGGGCCATGAACAGGTGATTACCAAGGATTGCAAAAATATGTTTCAGCGATGAACAGTAGATTAATAGAGGAAAAAAGTTAATAAGTACAAAGAAGGATAAAATTGCTTATGAAGATAAATGATGGCTTCCTTTCCAATGGAAAATACGATGCTGCAAGAAATACAGGATACTTAGGATACATGTTACAAATATACATGACAATTGGCTTCTACTCTCAAACAGATACCCAGACCTGACCCTGATGTATGCCTTACTTATACAGCCCCAGTGAAAAGCTCACAAGGTCAGCCCCTCTCTTCCTACACAGCTAGGAGGCAGAGCAAAATTATCTTCTGACACCTTAGAGTCTTCCCTGTTCGTCTCTCAACTTGCAACATCTCAGTCATGCTGTCCTCTGTCTTACGCCTGGGCAGTGCAAATAGACAGAAGAGAACCACCACACCATCTCTGTAGCTTTCTATCAGCGTGATGTTCCTCCCTGCCACATTCAGCTGCTGTAAACCACCATGCAAGCTTGGTAAAAAAAATCTCCATCTTTGCTGAGAACACAGCTTTCCTCCTTCCTTACAGTCTGTCCAAAGTGCCTGATCTTCCAGTGTGCCAAACACCATCATAACGGTACCATCAAATGGAAGCGCTCAGCCCTTGGAAAACCATGTCTTTACATATGCATTTACAAGCCTAACCCCCCACCAAGACCGAGGTACTTGGCTTTAGACATTGGCAATTGAAAAGTGACTTAATAAACAACTAGCTTGGGGGGAAAAATACCAAAGGATTTTGTTGTCAGTTTTAGAAGAGCAAGCTGACTGTAAAGGCATTGCCTCAGAACAAAATAATTGCTAGGGAGGAAGTGGGAGGATAAATGGGAGACTCCAGCAATGCTGATGACAAACAAGGTAACAGGGCAGGCTTTTAAGACTTCGACTATGAAATGAAAAAGAGTAGCTTAACCAAGTGGGAAAAGGATGCAGGTAAATGAGTAGAATACTGGGAATAAGGGTCTAGTGCGATGATCTGGGTACGGGAGCAGTGGCTGCAGAACAGGTGGCAGCTTGGTCAAGCAACAGGCCAGGCACTGCACAGCTGAAGGTTCGGCACTTCAAATCAGAAGCTGGCACTGTCAAGTAAGCACTGAATTTCTGCACTTCTTTCTTACCTGTGCACTACCTTCTTAGCCTGTGTAATTATTAAATGTGAAATCAGAAAGACTGAAATTTACAAAACATTTACACACACACACATACACATGCATGCAATTTATCCTATGGTTAGAAAACATCTTGGAGCTTCGAAATGAAAACTTCACAAAACATTTTAAAATTCACAAAAACTTAGACTGACTTTGTCACGTGAGATGCCTTGGGACAGAAAGTAACACAGGAAGAACATCATGAGGTAAATATTTTCAAAGTAAGAAATATGCCAGAACTGGGGAAATCTCTTAATCTCCAGTGGTGGAAATACACCAAGTGAAACACTTTGATATTAAAACAACTAATGTTTTCAGGATAGATCAAGTTCCCCAGTAGTATATTAACGCAAATTTATTCACTTTGAAATGAGAAGTGATTAAAAATACACAAAAAAACCCCAAAGCACAGAGAAGCTTTTTTGATGGCAAAATCAAATTAGGAGTAATTTTTATCGCACTTAGAGAGAAAACCATATTAACATGCATTAAAATCTATAGTAAACTGATTACCAATGATTGCCATAGTTTAAATACGCATTTTGCAGACTTCTGAAAAGTACATGTCAAAAATTAATCCAAAATGCCCTCAGAGAGCCCAAGCGCAGTGCCTTACTGATGGATGGATGAAGAGTTTCACACCTGCAGCCTGCTGACGTGGTTGCTGCTTTGGTAGTGGCCACAGTGGAGGAGTAAGTAGCCCATCTGTACAGACCCAGACTGCCTAAAGCAACCTGGCTGCGATGCAGTATGGAGGAGACCCACATGCCTGTTTCCTGCTCTTCCTCACAATAACTGAGCACTTGCAGAATTTATTTAAATGAAAGGAAAAGTATGTGTCCCGCAGACACACATGTAGGCAGTATGGAGCACAAACCCCTTGCAGACTGCAGGATTTTGGGCTACAGAAAGCAAGGAGGTTTGACACTGGGTCTCCCGGGGAGCACCATCAGGTACGCATGCCCCAAGGCTGCAAAGCTTCACCCAGCCTCCCCTGGAGCACCACAACTCATCACCTTACCCGAGGTAGCAAATACATCCCTTGGTATGTGACTTGACTCGTGGTAAGTTAAGCATCAGAGATAAGAAACTTTGGAAAGTTGCAAATAAACCCTGCTAATATTCTTTAATGATTAAACCGTGTCTCAGCAAGGAGAGAAATGCCTTAAATAAAAAGGGTGCACAGGAGATCTGCTAAGGTGAGTTGTGCAGTCTGCATATTCTTTATCACACGTCTCGCGCTGACCCATATTCTTTATCAAAATAACACCCTTCTGTTAAAGCTATCAGAGCTCCACCTACAAAAAGACCACTAAGCTACAAGATTAATCCTTCAATCTGGAAATTTTCATTTGACCTCACTGTTACTTGTGTGCAGAACTAACACGGAAAAATTTCCCAAGACACTTAAAGGCAAAAATATATTTTTCCGTACAGTTGTAGATGGACTTCACATAAAATGCCACCTTGTTTACTTTCATCACATTTAACCAGTTGCATCACACTGCTTAAATGCAGGTTATGGATCAATGCAGCCAAACAATATGAGACTAAAAATTTCAATGTCACAATTAATATTTACTCAATTTGTGATGCCTTGTTCTTCAGAAGCCATTTAAAATGCAGGGAACAGGTACAGTTTAAAACTGCTGAAAGAATAATTACCACTCTGACTGGGTCCTGAACATAATGCCACTCTACTGTATTTTTCTGACAAATATATATAGACATTTTCATAGATTAAGTGACATTTTCTTCTCTTAAATGCTCTGCGTGGGCAAAAAAAGAAAAAAGGTTGCAGTATAATTTATGATACCATTTAATATCAATAATACAATACAAATGAAGGAATTTTAAAAGAAAGTTGCAATGTTTCTCCCAATAAGTTCCCCTTTTGTGTTATCCGTAAGTCATATATTTGATATTCACAAGGCAAATGAATGGTTTTCCTTTCTGAAAGAAAAGGGAGCACTCAAAGCACTGTCAACTAGAAGATTAAGAAACAACAATAATATATTTTAAAATTAAGAGATTAAATAACCAAAGACTAAAATTAAGAGTTCCCACAACAACAAGGAAAAGTCTGAGATAGGATACGTAGAAGATATGGTACATAAGTAAAGATCTGAAGATATGTACGTGCTTTACCATGTGCCTGAAAGGGAACAACAGATATACTAGTAGATTAATTGGTATACTAATGCCTAAAGGTTGGTTCTTTCAGCATCAATTTGAGAAAACCATATTTATTCTCTGTGAGACAAAAAAAAAATATTCATTTAAGAACTTGGAATTTACCCTTGTTCTCAGAATTATGTTGTCAAATAACTAACTTTAACAGGATGCTGTAACAAAAACATTTTACAGAGGAGCAGAAGAGACGCTGAATGCAAGAGATGCAGTGCACTCTGCAAACAGCTTCTCCAGGGAAAACGACATAATGTCTTGACTGCTCTGTCAGACATGCTCATACACTGGACGATTTGGACAAAATGGATTATATGTTGTCATTTTCCATTCAGAAGTTGCTGCTACTTTGCTGGATGACTGCGTGCTACCCATTAATGTTCTCCATCTGCTTCAAAGCTCTCAGCTGGCATACTAATGATGCCTATCACCATAACACCAAGATGGGATTGTCAGATACAACTTCATACTTGTACTGACTCCATAACAACCTGATTTCTAATCCACTTGCCTGACCACAAAGTTAATATTAGGGCTGTTGATGCAAGCTAGTATTGCACTTGGGGTCAGGATCTAGACTTTACGAACTATTCTCTCAGTTTCCTTTGCAGTCCCATCACAGTCAGATCATCAGACCAAAAGACTTCTAAGTTTCAAAAAACAACACCTTTAAGTAATTTTACCCCGCAAATAAAACTGCACAAACACTGGAAATAAATTAGATAACCTCTTGCAGAAAGCCCAGTCAGATGCAAATCTGGCCAGTGTAAGGAAGGAAAGGAAGAGGACAAACACACAGTCTTTCCTACAGGGTCTGTCCTCACCTCAGAGTTGAAAAAGACAGTGTTCATACAACTGCTTATACCGTGCCCTTAACTTACACAAAAGCATGAACATTTTATAGTCATTCTCTTCTGGTAACTTCACCTTTTCCTCCATCTCTGTAATGAGTCTGGAGCTCAGGTAATGCTTTGGGCTACATACCTACTGTGGTATATGCCTGACGGGCAGATGTCAGAGCCAGGAAAGAATACTGCCCATGCTTCATTTCTTTGGAATAGGGCTCTTCTGCTTCTAATTTCTAATACTTTCTCATAAGTCATAGGCTCTGTAGCTCATTGTGTGAATGACTTGTATTAACTACAGTTTGAAACATATGCATGAAATGAAGAAATCAACCTTGGAAACTTTTAAAAGAAAGACACTGATTCCCACCTGCACCCTAAATTTGAAGATTAACTGAATTAATACAAGCAGGCTCTAAGAGAAGGTTTGTGCCACGAGTTCACCAAGTACTGCATACTGTGATAGCCCTATTGGTGATCTGTTAGGATGAAACATGATTATGAAGTAGATCCAAATGAGTTGGAACAAGTGGTAACAGTCAGAAACTAACACAACACTCATTTGATACTGATCACCCTCAGAAGCAACAATAACTTCCTCTCCTTTCTTATCTCAGCAGCATGATTACCAGTATTGTTTCTACAGAGCTAATGCTGAGAAAGCATCTGCTTCTTTGGATCACCCATATGGGAAGTCCAGCATGGAGATACTTGCATTTGGTCTTGTTTTTTCTTTTTCTTTTGATGGGGGGATGCAATTCACTGCTTTGGGGAAAGAAAACAGAAGGGGGGAAAAAAACCAAAACACACCCTCCCTGCAACTAAACAAAAAACCCCACAGAAAACCAAACCAGACAACCCCAAAATTAAAGTTCAATAAAACAATGCACCTTTGCCCACTTGTAGAAACTCTTCTATCTTCATGGGGCAACTGAAATACAATTTAGATACCTCAAAAAGAAGCAGCAAGCCTGTCAGCTCTAATGCATTATGCAAGAAGCCAGACTTCACCTAATGCAATAACAGCATCCAGAGCAGTACCAAATCTCCCTGACTCCCTCACTCTTCAGCTTTCCTACTTAAAATAGGCACCTCTTTTTTTTTTCTTTTTGAATATGTTTGATATGACCATGCAATCCAGGTATTAAAAGAAACGCATGATCATTTCATATTTATATAGATCACAAAATAATACAGAGCTAGGGCATTTCTGGGAACCCCACTGCATAGTATGTAGAGTATAAAGCTTCCAGCATTTTAAGACCTAAAAAGCTAAATAAAGGTCAGCCTCAGAAGTCTATATTACTTTGAACATTAAAACTGAACCCTTCCCACTCCTTAAAGCTTCCTTGAACAAAGTTTAAGAAAGCAGTAGCACGAAAAAAAACTGTTTCATCCTTCAAAGAGAGTAAAAATAGCTCTCTTTACTCTACAAAAATAAGCACTACAGTTTGGTGTATTTGGTATGGGTTAGATTTGAACACACAAACCTCTGCTGGTTTCTGAACAAGAACTAGCCACAGCACATATGCGTTACCATGACGGGAGAGCAACCGCATAGATATTTAGGACTTAAAACCCTGAGAAAATCTGAGACTACATTGGACAAAAATAACCGGCCAACAGTTTCCAATTTCCATGACCAACGTCAGATCCACCAAAGAATCAAAAACTTGGATAAGACAGACTTGCTTGGCTCTTCCAAACGAAGCACCCTCAGTACATCAAACCCCGTGGTGACTTGCCCTTCTCCAGAGTCACCGGCCCTTGGTTAATCATGACATGAGACATCCCAAGGCCCAGACAGTCACCAGCATCTGCAAGAGCGGGGAGCCCACCCGCTACTCAGGCACCACCATGCAGTACGGGAGGATGATCTTCCAGCTATAACACATACTGGGCCCTTGATACTGCAGGTTTATAAAGATACGGATGCAAGTTGTATTTTTATCCATTAATTTCTATGATGAGAGATGACAGGTACACTACCTAATTATCCTATCTACCAACATTTTAAAATGGAGAACGTGTTTGAAATCAGCTAAATAAGATGGTTCCAGGGAGGATTTGGGAAAATGGCTAGGAAGAACTACACTTATCCTGCCAAAATGTGGAAGGGATACTTCCAACCACGAAGATTAGGCAGTTATGAAGCATTTATATATCTCATAGTAAAATGCAGAATATGTTTCTTAAGATATTTTAAGAAGAAATAAAATACATATTTCAAATACCCTTTCAAGAACACGTGTTATAGTCCAGATTACACAACACTGCTTCTATTAAAAACAAAGCCTAGTCTAAAAAAAACCAACCATGTTCACGTTGTTTTGAAATGAGACATAGATTATTAGGAGCATTTTCCTCATTAAGTAACAAATTGTTTCTCAGAGATGGATACTTTAAGATAGAGCAAACCTCAGGCTGGTATAAATTATCCCTGCTGCAGGGAGCTCTCTTTTACCAGCTGAAGATTTGCCCCTAAGCATCTGTCAGTGAAGCGCATCAGGGAACCACAGACATGTATATGGAAAAGCATTGATTCTAAATAATGACAAGAGACTTCCAACATGTGGGACAATTACAGGGACAGGGGGATACACCAAGGATGAGGAAAGTCACAGTAAGTAAAGAAACAAGCAGGAAAGCAGAAGAGCAATACTGCAGACTTTCTAGGTACGGCGATACCACACTGAAATCTGTGTTACAACCCTCCCTTCTAAACTCTGTGCTGCAGATCCCATATATTTACTGTGCTTAAGCATCTGGGCCGAGTCAGCACCTCTGGTTCCTCCCTGTGGCAGTCAGTGGCAGCTGGTGAATGCACTGCTGAAATCAAAACAATGGTTACCTGAACAGTGGGATAAAACATTTACAAAGATTTTAAGATAGTAATTTTCATGTGCATCTTGGCTCAACAAGTCTAGCCAGCATATCTGAAACTGCCTCCTTGACGTCTGGACAGCACATACCCCTGCTCCGTATGCCTTGCTTGACTGGCTTCTGCCTGCGTGGCACCAGGAGTTGTGCAATCTGTCTGAAGGCTGGAAATCAGCCCGTCCCTGTTAATCACTGAGGCACTCGCCCGTAGATCTGGACTTGCTTTCTGGGGGGTGGCTGTCCTCAGCCATTGTTTCATTTTCTGCTTGTTTTTCCCACCGCCTTTGTTGGTGTAACCCAGTGTAAGTCATGCACTAAGCAAGCCATGAAGCCCACACTTGAGGCAGTGTTACAGAGCAGCCTCAAAATCATCACACACATAGGAAAGAGCACTTGAGAGATCAGCCAGCTACTGATTTAAAACAAATACCTTCTCCAGCACTATGTGTAATGCTGAAATAAGTTCAGAAGACAAGAGGAAAAAACCTGTCCTAGTGTCATACATGTAAGCATCTCTTTGCATCCTGAAAGCTTAACCTTTCCTACCCTGAAAGCAGATACACTGCTGACAGTAACCATCCTGTTGCTTCACTTGCAGGAAAACAAGAGACTGGAGCTGTCGCATGATATTTGCAGGCACGAACCAACCAACCTAGCTGGTGTAACACAGCCTTTTAAAACTATAAACGTTCATTGCTTGGAATGTGTCACTTGTTAGATACAAAAGCCATTAAAATAAGTAGCCCAGCTACTGTTAAAGAACAACAATCAATTTCATGCCATAATCAGTAGTTACTGTTCAGCCACAGACAAAGCCTTGATTCACCGGCAATAAATGCCATGATACTGAAGATCTAGTGACTGTATGGCAGTAGCTAGTCACACACCTGATACATGATGGATATGCCACCACAAAGTGTCTTTAGGTTAAGTCTGGGTACCTTTCTAAACGGCCACTTATGCTCAAAAAGCAGTGACAGACACAAAAATCCGTGGAGGAAGGTGATTTGGACTTAAACTCAGAGCAGATAATTCTGTCAAGGAAACATTATGAAAACTAGCAAAAGCAGATTATTAAATTTATACTGTGCTGGATCCACTGCCACCACTACTAACAACTGGCTTTATCCTTCATGTAACCAAATTTATGCTAATCTCTTCAGGACTTGCAGAAACCAAAACCAGAGAAATTAACAATTTTCAGCATTTCAAAATTTACTCCACAATACCCTGCTTTAATGCCGTTGTCTTTCTTATTTTGATTTTTATTTTTACTCCCCTTGAAAGATTATTTTAGCCTAATACAGTAACTATTGTGGGGTATTTACTCTGGACATCAAAGCACTGCCGGTACTTCCATTTCATTGTAAAAGGCCAAGATAACAAATACAGATTTATTATTAAATGTCCCACCTTTCACACTATGCAAATGCACCCAGCTTGCAGCCTACTTTTGGCAGTCCTCTTTCCCAAGGGCCCTTCAGGAAGAGGCTATCAGCCAGATTAATTATTTTAACAATAGCCGCCTTTTCCTAGTGCCATTTTTTCTGTCACCATTATGACATAAAGCAAGGGGGAGGCACAATTAATTTATGCAGCCTGTAATATATCTCAGTCCAAAGCTTCCCAGAAGCACTAGATTCAATGTGCAAGTACAAAGCCTTCAGCCTTGTGTGACTAGTCACAGAGGACAAGAGAAAGCATCGCATGTCTCTGCTTCTGGAAGGGGCCGCATGGTCCATCTGGCTGGCAAGGTTGACCACCATAAGAAGATGGATAGAGACAGCTGTTAACAACCCAGAACTAAAATAACCTTCTCCTGCCTATCGTCATTCCTTACGATACATTAGCTTTCAAATGGAAAATGTGGCAACTCATAAATCCTTTGATGTTCAATAACTTATGTATGGTTCATTTACTCTTGACAGGTATTTGACGGGATCATAATTGTAGCCACACATGATCTCAGTGCGGCACACAATGAAGGGACGCAGACTGACCTTCTCACACGTCTCCTGCGGGAGCCCTGACCCTCCCGGAGCGAGCAATGCATTTGTGTGACGCTTCCTGCCTGCCCTGCGTCCTCTGGGGTCAGGACAGCCTGGGGACAGTAAATCCAACCAGGAACTGCCCCAGCGTTCGTGTAGCTCCTGCTGCAGCCCGGGAAGCTGCTGTGCTGCTGCAGTTGTGTCTCAGGGTGTGAAAAGGAATCCTTAGGGATCACTATCACCTGCTATAGACTCAGCTGTAAATGGGATGTGTTTATTGGGGGGGAAAAAAAAAAGCAAATATGGACAGTGTTACAAAAATGTAAACATTAGTGATTTTTGCACTCCAAGATAACACCTGAAGTCAGCAGCCCATAATGGGTAAGATAAGACAAAATCAATGATTCCCTAACTCCCTAAATCCTCTTTTGTTTTTTTTTTCTTTTTTCTTTTTTTTTTTTTTTTTCAGTTCAGAGCCACAGAACTGCATGGAAGGAGAAGGAATAATTCCTCTGCCAATCTGAGTGAGTCTGGTTGTCGGGACCTGCCCTTCCTCTGGGGCAACCACAGCTTCATGGCTCCTTATTCCAAATGCAATCTTTTTGCAGATGCTGGTCCCAAAGATGGCAAACAATGCAGGCACTGGAGATTAGTTCATGTGAACGGGCTGTACTGTATGTTTTATTTAACAGAAAACATAAAGCAGTTGGCACTCTGCAACTTACTCTGTAATGTTTACAAAATGATAATAACCCCAAAGAAATGCCAACAGGAACTTAGCACAAGTTACACAAATCACCTTCAAAGTGGCACTCTGACACAACGGTGTCAAAACACATTTCCTTTCCCACTGGAACAATCCTATCATTTCATACTGGCAAATGGAGGGGAGAAAAGCAGTTTTAAACCCATGGGAAACTGGCAAATTTATAGTGAGACAAGAACTGAGCTCACAGAACTACTTGGGGAGAAGTTGGGCTTCTTCAGCGAAGAGCTTCTGAAGGCAAGGAGTGTTTGAGGAAAAGACAAGACTACAGAATTATCCCAGAAGATCTCACCCACGTCAGCATAAATCCATGAAAAGACAATGTCATCTCAATGACTCCAATGGATGCCAGATCATAATCTCTCCCACAAACTGAAAAAATCTGATGCCCCTATGATCTGCCCCTCCTCAATTCCAACAGACAAGCAAATAAGACCGAGTAAAAGAAATTGTTTTCCCACTACACCAAGACTGGCCAGTGTAAAGCTACATGAGTATCAATGCTTAGATAAGAAAAGCCTGAAATGGCATCAGGCACTGAAGCGAGGAAGAAACGGTTACACAGAACCTGTGCAATATTCTTATTTTCTTACAGAAAGTCTGGTGTCCTTACTGAATGTTGGCAATTTTTATGCTTTTATGATTACCTATCAGCCATATGTTTTTCAGTACTTAGTCTTGCAAAATTGAGATATGATGCCAGTATTATCTAAGATGCCACAAGATACAGGACATTCATTAAACATGCAAATGACAATCAGATGTGGCTCCCCCAAGCTGAAAGAGAAAAGAAATTTGAGAGGTAAGAGTGACCCCAAATTTAGCCTGCCATCTTACACATAATTTGTATGTTTATCAGATACCAGTTTATTAATTTGGCAAAGATTGCATATTAAGATGCAAGAGGTTAAGTGCCTTTTGTACACAAACTGGCACACATTCTCAGTGGCAAATGAGAAAATCTGATTAGGAGAGGGACCTGGCTAAGCTCTAGCAGTCAGGAGAGCTGAAAGACCTGGTAAATCTCTCCCAGCTCTACCTTCCCGTGCAAGCACAGGTCCAGCACAACGAGTCCTGCCTGAAGCAGCCAGAAATTGAAAGTCCAGTGACTACAAGCTGAGTGTGTCTAACACAGCTGGCAAGAAGAAACGGGCTCTGTCAGGGAGGTTAACATCATTTCTTACTACAGAAGGTCCAGCATAGGATGCCTTAAATCAGGCGGGAAAAAGCTGAAGATATCTCCGGCTATCCGTACATTAGCAAGTAGTGAGGATGCTAGCAGCAGATCTGTAGTGTAAAGATCCTGATAGTGGTGAAAACCTGACATTGCATCCTTATATACCTCAGGGGTGAGGGGGGGCTCTGCTTTAGCACTGTAGATGAACACCCACTGATGGCGGGAGGACATTAGGTATGCACCTGGAGCACAGCTCCTAATTTAATTTCATCCAGTTTGTATAAACCAAGCCTGCTCTGCAACGTGAAACAGAGGAGATTTGCTTCAAAGCACACTCCTAAAGCACTAGCATGCACAAAACTTCTGTGGGCATGAAAGCAGCTAGCGAAGCATACCTGTGCAGCACAGGCTGCTGGCTGCACAAATAACGCAGCTGGACATACAATGGGTGCACTCTGGAGAACAACAGCACGAGCAGTGAACCAAGGTACTGACAAAAAGCCAAACAGTATTCAACACTGAGAAGGTGTCTTAGCCAAGAACCACTGACACTTGACACCTGGAGTTACAACAAGTTCCCTTACCCAGACATAAAAGAAATGTGCACCAGCTATAAAAAAATAGCCTGTTGAGAGCGTTAATGTTTAAGGGTGACTCTGGTAGCAGGAACCTGCATGCACATACGGCCACAGCCATGCTGTTTTACATATATGAACAAACTAACACACAAATGCACATGCAAACTAAAAGACACCCCTGAACAAGCGACAGCAATAGTTACACATTTTAGTTACATCTTTTAGTTGCACTTTACAAAAAAAGCTGAATATAGAGAAAACAGAACAAGTACAAACCATAATATGGCACCTCATGCAGGAGCACATGTGAGTTTAGGGAACACGCTAAAAACATGACAAAATTACATGTTTCTGTTTACTTTCCAAGACTACTTCCTTCTCTGTGTCTCAAATTAATTTGTAACAATGCTTTGCCTTGGGCTACAGGACCAGGAGAAAGAAGAGACTCCTTTGAGTACCCACCGAAGCCCTCCAGGCCCTGGTTGGGAGAAGTTTACCCAGCTCTGGCCCTCCCAGGCTTCTCCTGCACCGGGCAGCACAGTGCTTCTGGAGAACAGGAAAGCTTCAACACCCATTTCGCCCTAAAACACAGCCTAGCTCCTAAAATCCTTTTTGACACATATCTGTAATCTTGACAAACAACAAGACATTAACATGCCACAATTTTGGATATTTAGTAGACTTGTATCTTTATTAACCTATGTAAAAGATCAGTGAAATGGCACTATGGTATTCATAAAATCACACAGCACTAACAACTTTCTTAAGTGCATCTTATGTCGAATATTGCCTCTCAAATCTCAACAGACTCAATAACTAGCCAGAGACACAGTGGTGACACTGTTTGGGAGATTATTCAAAACTATGGTGAACTTACAAATAACCCCAAAATTTAAAGGGCAAAAAACCCCGGGTACTTGATTTACCTGTCATCATCACTGAGTCCCTTTGTAATTACAAAAGGTATTGGAAAACTTCAGGCCAATTACTAAGACAAAACTCCAATAATAAATTTATACTGTATGACCATCAAAGGTCAAGATCTGCAGGAACTGCTTTGTCTTTGTAGTTCACCAGAGGAAATCAGAGGCAATTACAAGTGAGGATGGTGAGGGGGTAGAAGGGGAGGATGAAGTTCAGTGGCACCACCAGATCTTCGAACTCTGACGGGAAAGACAAGTCTGGGAGCTGGAAACGTAAATGTGGACACTGCTGGCATCCCAGCCAAAGCCTTGCTGACACAGGAACACTGTGCACAGTGGACCCTGACATGTCTATTCACTGCTAATAATGATCATGTCTTTAATACTCAATATTGATTTTTCTCTTCAGTTTGCTAAAATGTCTAAATCTTGGATATCTCTGGTTTTATTGAGGGTTCTTAAGATCTGAACTAGCTGATTTCCTAAGAAAGCCAGACACGATGTGGGCACCTCACTTGTCTCTAGAGGCATCTCAGCCCAGTAATTAGGCTGCCACCTTTCACTTCTTTCTGGTTCCAAAAAATGCATCTGCAGGCTCACTCTGAAGCACACAAACCATTTAATCACACACAAAGGGACTGCTTCCTTCCCAAACAAAAAGAAGTCAGATTTGTGAACTTCCTTGGGGAAAAAAAAAGTAAAATTACCAACCATTAGTAGCACATCCTCCCCCCACAGAAGGTTGAACACTAACATTCCTTAAAGGGTTTCCTGAGCCTTTTTTGCGTGGTAAAAACATCTGACAAGGGTGGAAAAAATCGTCTCCACAACACAAGCAACACACAGTCCTTCCGCTGCATAATACATTTCTTATTTTGGTCATAATGAAAGGAAAGTTGGGAGCTTTCTAAAGCAGTTTGTTCCAGATTGCTAGCTCCCCACTGTACAAAAATAATGACCCCTTCCCCACCCCATCAAAACAGTAGCACGCAATCCCAGTGGTACAATATCCCATTGTAGCGCTCTGAATGCCGTACTGGCAGAGGAACTGGCGCGAAGGAGGGAGCACAATCACCTCTTTGCCCTACTACTGCTGCCAGTGCCAGTGCAGGGTAACATGACTCACAGCCACTGCCATTACGTTGATTTGAGGGAACGAAGAAAGAGGCCACGCTAAGATAAATGCACCGACAAATGCCACGCCATGGCCTTGCCTCCTTTTAGCTACTGGAGGAACTTGGGAGAGGAAATCTTTTTTGATGGAGATAAACCGCAGACACACACAGCTGAACAGGACAGCCTGCTTCAGCAGCATGGCATTCTCTGTTTAGAGGCACACCTGGGCTTGGCCACTTTAAAGAATAACAAATCTACTTTTTCTTATGATCCTGGAGTGTAAAACAGAACCCCGCTTGGTGCACAGAGAAAGGGGGGTGACTTTTAACCTGTATGGCAGCTCTCCCTATTTTTTTTGCCTTCTATCATACCTTCCTGTCCTCTGCCCAAATACATTTATCAGAGGAGTAGATGGACGGGTTTAAAAGTCTCTCACAACCCACAGTGAGCAGCTATGATGCCATCCTGCAGGTTCATAAATAGGCTGCAGTCACCTCGCGAAAACAGCGTGCACACTGTACAGGAATGGAGGGACACAGCAACCCAAAGCAAAATTATATACATCCAATTCCTCCATTCCATGAATAACACATCCTGCCATCAAGGATGCACTTAAAAAGGCAACCTCGGTGCTTAGATAAAGCAAATGAACTGACTAGCATTTGTACTTCTAAATGCCTCAGACATTTCCAAGGCCTCCCACCTAGGACAACATGCCTGGCAAGCCCCCGTGATATGGAACACAGAATCCCATCACTAGGAGAGTCTCATGGCACAACTTGCTGGGCAAAGGCAAGAGAAAACACCAAGGAGGAGTGGTGCACAGGGTGCTGGCAGGCCTTGCAGATGGCCCACCGCGTTCCTACGTGGACTGTAGCACCGCAGCTGCTGTTTCCCCCAGTCCTACTTGCTGTCCTTGTATGTAAACTCCAAGCTGATATTTCACCATCCTTTTTTTTTATTTCCCCTGACTCTGCTGATAGCACTTGCTTTTTCCACAAGCCATCGATGGCAAGGCTCTTAGCCGATTGCTTCCTGCAGGACTTGGTCGACAGTTCTGTTTTGTTTATGGCTCCTTTCAATTTAGCCACATAATGATGTCCATTTGCAGTGCAGAAATGAATTCCAAGAATAAAGTGACTCACATTCATTAAGGCTGTTTGTACAGAATTTGACAATGCTGTACTCCATCCAGAAAGGACGCTGTGTCCATGTTTGTGGCAAGGCTGGATGAACTCATGACAATGATGAGATAAGTGTGTAAACCAAGATGTACCCAGCTCCGCCTCCGCCACATGCCCAGAAGCACATAGAAGGCCAACGATAAGAAACACTACTATCCTTAGGTACAGCAGAAAAACCTTTCAGGGCTCACTAGAGAATTACAATCATACTTTTAAAAAGGGGTGGGGGTGGGTTTTGTCTGCTTGCAGTTTTGTTTATAAATTAGGATGATGTTATATTTTGCAGGACAACGGAGATCATCTGATACCCATACAAACTGTGCTGCAACATTAAACAGGTTCTGTATGTGACAAAAAGCAGATTTCCATTTTTCTGGGAATTTTTTAGAAATAATTAGGAGGTTTTCACAGCAAAAGAGCTATGACACTTCATACTTATAGTCTTGTATCAAATGGCATGATTATGATTATTTAAGTTAGATCCAGGATAACATAATACATAGTTTTAAAGTTGTCAGTATGTACAGCACAGCCACACTTCTGGATAGGCAAAGCTGTGGTTACATGTAACCCAAGCAAGGGAATGACACAAAGAAGGAAACTAAAATGCTGGTGTGAACTTTATCCTCAGTCATGGAATCCAACGGCGTGTTCCCCTGAATCACAGGCTTTTGCTGCTACATCGATTAAAGAGCAATTTTAGGTATTTGGAAGCCCCCAACTTAGGCACAGCATGAAAGCTTTTTTTAAAAAAAATTTAAAGTCATAAGCTTATAACTTACCTTCTCTTCACATTTATTTTGGAATATTTGCCTACTAAAAGCTACTAGCTGACCGTGAGGTACCTCATAGAAAATTTAATATTGCTCTTCAAGAATTAGGTCATAATCTGATATTTTGACCTCTGTGCACTACTGCTGAGCAGTATGAGCAAGAGTCAGTATAACCTGAGGCTTTCATGGGAGGGTCAGCACCTCTTTACTGTAAAATATTCCAACCAACCTCCAGGGGATTCAAGCTATTACTGGATATTCCTTCTCTCACACAAACTGTCTCCCCTCCCACTGACAACAACATACAGTATTTCCATCAGCAACAAACATTCCCCAATTTGAAATATGTCCTTCTCACTTACATTCAGCAAGTGTCATCTCCGAGATGGTATCCTGTCCTCTGGCAAACACAGCAACTGTTCCTGTATTGAAGGGGCAAGTAAAATCTGTATCTGGTGCTGACTTTAGTTCAAAAAGTGTTTTGATTTTAAAAAAAAAGTGAATCTCATTTTCCAAATCACCCAAGTAACATTAAAATTATGTCCTGCTGACTGTCAATAGCAACTACATCTTCAGGAGATCACACAATGATAAAATTGTTGAAGCAGCAGAAAGGAACAGAAAGATTTCACAGACTGAATGTGGCTATTTGCAATTTTTAATAACACATGTAAAAAAAGTGATAGTGACTGCACAGTACTATGCACAGAATATTTTCAAAAAAATAAAAAAAATAAAGAAAATATGCACATTGCTTTTGCTACATGAAATGAAAACCAGTTGTGCCCTGAGCTCTGGACCTGGTTATATTTCGACTAACAGGTCCGCTAAACTGAAGGAGAGCTGACAGATTTCCTTTCCCAAAACATTTGGGACCACCAAGTTCATATATTCCGATTAAATGTGCCTTACAAGGCCACACTGAAAAATGTGGTTTTCTCTGCTCCTTCTTCCATCTGCCAGAGAGCAGGAGATAGATACTAAATTGGATTGTACAGCTGCACCACCAATAACCACCTCACTTTATTCATTCCTCCCCAAAAGACTAATATTCTTTGGTTTTCAAAAATCTTGATTCACTACTTCCAGCAATCTGGATGAGAATTAATTTGTAGAAAATGCAAGAGCTGCCCAAACAGAAGCTTGACACAAGAGCTACTGCCTGAAAAGCGAAGCTAGGTTGAGTGCTGGAACAGGTCACATCTTTTTTATTTCTGCAGGCAGTAAACCATCAGAGTGACTTATTCAGGGATGTGATCCATTCTTCAAGTAGAAAGATCGAATAACTTCCTCAATTTAATATTGACAGGCAATTTTGCTATTGAGTTAATGCAGCTTGAAACTAATTTTCAAATACCTTACCCACCTCCACTGTGGGTTTGGCTCAAGAACCACGGTATGAATTTCCCCAGCTCCTGGGCAGGACGGCAGTGACAAGGCCCCTTGTCTGTATGTACAGACCAGTGAGGCA